>NC_057761.1:46774110-47074110 GCF_010389155.1 Erigeron canadensis | reverse complement strand
AACAATCGGTAATTATACACCAATGAATGGGTATGATATTATGGTATACTCTCTACTATAAAAAAAACTTATTGGAACACTTTTTATTCTGTGTAGTAGTATTTTTTATGATACGCTTTTGTAATGCACGTTCTATACTGTATAGTTATGTTAATTTCCTGGGGTAAGAGACTAGTTGACATTAAAACCAGATTATTAATAGTTAGATATATAGAATAAATGTAAAAAAATCATGCAGCGGAGAAGCATTCCTCCCAGGCACCATATTTAGAGGTAAATGTACCACCACCACTTTGTTGCGCGAACTCCACAAGAACTGCATGAGCACAAATATCCCAAGTCTGTGCCATTTCCTTGAGTGATATCGGGTCTGAAAGCCTTCTTACGCACCTACTGAACCGACACTTTGCTTTTGTCGAAAGATCTTCATTTTCCTTGCTGTGCAGTTGATATAAATTATGTGTAAACGTTTCAAAATGACTTTACTTGGTGAAGCTAATTAAAAACCATGTTTTGAATTTAATTAAAAACCATGTTTCCATGCAATGTTTGTTATAATATAAATATACTAACCTGACTTCAACTAGAGACTTATCTAAAAGCATCGGGGAGCAATATGGATAATTTGCAGGAACAAGCAACTTCAATGGTTGTATAGACTGCACAACGGTTAAACAAACATGTAATGGCCAACTTAGATATAAATAATAGGAGGCAACAATATTCAATCCACTTACTTATAAACTAGATAGTTTTTTGCACATAAAAATGCACAATGTATCCTAAAGGAGAAGTCACAAGATGGTGGTGTGGCGTGTATATATGTTGTTTGTGGTGTTATTATTCATTCATGATATAAGAGAACGGAAAATTTTGGTTTCTCGGGTTAGTATGGTTTATATCTAAAAGGTGAAACAGGTAAAATAACGTTTAAAACCATATATATCTAACGCGTCATACGGATTTAAAGTCACTGCACGTGTATTGTCCCTTCTAAATCATTATATTTGAAAATTTAGATTAACATAAAATAGTATCTATTTGTAATCATGCTTTTTTTTGGGGGTAAAGAGGTTACCCTCGGTAATTTTTAATCACGTTTGACACCAGATATTTGTGCATAATCTGAAAGTCGGTTTGACATTTAACCACTCAGTTTAACCCATGTCAATTAGCACATAAACCGCCCATTTTGCCACCTCCAAACTCTAGAATATAGATAATGTGCGAGGTAGAGAAACATACCAATGTTGGACCATATTGTGACTTAAGGTCTGAAGTAAGAGAAATATTCCTAAATGAACACTTGACGACAGTTCCTTTACCAACTCCTGATTCATGGCTAATATCTACGACAGTATCTATGAGTCCTTGATTGATCCCTCGTATTTCATCCAATAGCGGATGCCTTTTCTGCAACATTTTCACACAAGAAAGTTAAATGAATAACTATTACATTGTGTAAATCACATTAGATGGGTGATAAGTCATCTAAAGTTTATTAAAATGCATAAAACCTTCAAAGTTCACTTTATTTATAAAACTAAGAATGTTATTGTGGTAAGAAAACTTCTCTAATCACATCTATAACACATTAATATTTTTGAAGTTCAAAAAGTGGATAACATAATTTTTGCAGGGTTGCCCGATCCGACACAATCTGTTTGACTCACAAAACTTACACAAACACATATGTACTCAGAAAATCAGTATACAAACTTTAACAAGCACGCATATGCACATATACATTATATGTAATACTAAGAACACAATACCTCAACCCTGGGTCTTTTAATGGTAGAAGTTGCAGTTGATTCCAACTCTGAAGCCACCCAGCAATTTTTATCCTTTAAGCTATCAATTACATCGCTAGCAGATGATACAACATTCAAGTGATTTGCGTTTCTTGTTTCAGTACTTCTATTGTGGGTGATGGAAGTGCTCTGAAGATGAAATTTTGTCATGGCAGCCAAGTTTTCACCAATTGCAGCCATTGATCTCTTACCTGGTTCAGATCCTGCGATGTTTTCAATCATACTCAAAACTGAACTAATGTTGCTAATCGCAGAACTCAAGGATTTTGGTGAACTTGACTTTACCTATGAAGCAAAGATAATACAATGAGTTAACATAAGCTTTTAACTTATCAGAAGAGAAGCCTACTGAAAAACCAAAAAATGAAGTCATGTTTATGTTATGCATATAGCAAACAGTTACAACCTACTTACATATACATGAGAGGATCCGGGTTAAATTTTATCTATAAGGAGCTAAATAAAAACTACTAGCAGTAAAAAGAAAACACATTAAATGGGTTGAATATCAACCCGGTGTGTATTTCTTTTGTATGAACCCCCAAATTATTTTTATTTAATAAAAGTTAATTATATTAGTGATGTATTGCTATATTTTTGTTTATAAAAATATATATAAGATCGAATAGCGAGTATTTTGGGTTAAACCAACTCCTACTGTTCGGAACAACACAAAATTACTGTATTGAGCCATTGTCTAACCCACCCAACTGCTCATTTTGCCATCTATATTTATACACTAGCTAGATTAGAAATGATTACTTACCACTTTGAGCAAGCGCTCCATTGGATCTTCTATAGTACTTGACTTCTCTGAAACTACTGAAATACCGTTACCATCATTTCCATCTAGACTTGAGAACTCTGCAAGCAAAGGTGACGGTGATACTCCAGGTGTACCTATAAAAAGAGGCTGAGACGGGGAAATTGCAGAAGTTGGTTGATGTCCAATATTCATCACATTAGAAAGTGATGCAATACCAAAATTAACTTTCTCAGAGTCTATTGGCGTATGAGATGTAGATGGAGTTGACGGAGATGACGCAATAAATGGTGAGTTTGCAGATTGCGCAGGTGTACCGGGTTTAGTAACCGTATTTAGTGCATTTTTCTGATCAGTTTGTGGAGAGGAAAAAGAAACTCCCAACTTTGATTGTTGGTGACATGTAGTAAGCTGCTGAAAGGATTCTAACTTCACTCCAGTTTGCTGCTTAACTTTTAACTCATTACCATTAATCATTTGATTCCCATTTTGTTGTTGCTTTGTTTGCGAATAAAACTGATTCTGCTTCTGGTGGAGTTGTTTCTGCAAAAATTGGTATTGCGGATGTTGAAGGATCTTGGAACTTGTCTGCATGATATCCATATTCTGATGCAAAATAGCCATATTATTCTGCTGTAAATTAACGGACTGCATCTGGGAGTTTATCTGATTTTCACGTGGTTTCACTTGTGTCAAATGAGCTTGTGTCTGCTGTGATTGGTGCAGAGAACTTGAAAGTGGTTGTGGCATTGTGACCCCAAACGTGCCCTTAAGATAACGTATAATGCAAACAATATCCCGCTCAAAAAGGCCCAGTTTTTCTTTATGAATGAGAGATATCTTGGTCTTGTCGATTTGAAGGACTGACATGTAATGCTCCATGGCTTGTATATACTTTTTCAGTTTTTCAAATTGCTGAGGAAAAGAATCATACTGGACAAACAAAATTATCTATCAAATTCAGAACATAGAAGAAATTTTGATTTTATACTAAAGGTATGAGGTTTCAAATGATTATCCGAGACTCCCTAAAAAACCTAACAGGTAAAAGAAAAATTTGTAAGTATACATGATCCAAAATGTTGTTTCCTGATCATGTTCACTATTTATGGATGGAAGCAAATCTTACTTGATGCAGTTTGCTGATAGTTATATGGTACACGTCTTTCAAATGAAGCAGATACTTATCCTTCATAGCTTTTATCTGCAAACATTAAATTAGCATGACATAGTGTCAGATCTCATTTATATGCATATTGAAGGTCAAACAAAATGTGAAACTACCAAGATGAAAAATCTTGTACGTCTAAGTACCAGAAGGGAGTCATTTGAATATTACAAGAGGTACATTATATGTATAAGGCCTTTTTCTTGCATATAAATGAATATGATACAATATATAAAGATAAATTAAGTGATTACTCTAATTGAATATAACCATATTCAATTAATGCAAGATGTATAATAATCGAAACTCAAGTTCACGAAGCATGGATATTTAACTTAACATATTTGAAATCAACCAATAACTATTTCATGTACAACACCTTTTGATACACTTCCTGTTGCCAATCTCCGCCATTAGGATTTCCTGTTTGAGCAGTGGAATCCGAGGATGCTACAAAACAAAAAAGTACAGTAACAAAATTCATTGACAACTTGAATGTTACATACGCAAACATGATACGAGTAAAAGCCTGAGAAATATGGCTAATATGTGATACACTTATCTTTGTAAATCACTAGTTTCAAACTTCCATAGATACAAGCAAAGATTAACTCAAGTATTGGAACATCTCTAATGCAAAGATTATAAGCATACATGGCCACACAAATATCTATATGCGTGTTTATAACTTACTTGATGAAGCCTCTGGCTTTGCTCTTTGTTGTTGCATTAGCGGTTTCTGCTGATCTATCACACTCTGCTGCTGAAATGCTCCTGATGTTGGAAGCCTTTGTTGCATATCTCCTTGTGACGTGTTTGCCTGCAATTTAACAATAGATTGGCATTGCAAATGACTTGACTGCATATGTAACTGTGGCATCCCCTGTTGCTGTAATTCCACTTGTGACTTTTGACCTTGTGTTGACTGAAGTAGATGTGCCGAATGTTGATTGTTTGGTGTGAAATTACCAGATTGAGTTCCAGGTAACTGGTGCTTATGCTGTTGTTTCATACTACTTTGAGGCGCAAAATGTTGCTGATGAATAGCAGGAAAGTTATGTTGACCACTCGAATGTTGCTTTACATTGGAAAGATTATTTTGATGGCCCATCAACTGAGGCTGAAATTGTTGGTACCTTTGCTGCTTTAAGACCGGTTGTTGATGTTGTTGACTCACGGGTTGACTTAATTGTGAAAAAATAGGCTGCTGATTTTGTTGAACGGTAGAGAGAGATGGTTGCAACATTGTGGGCTGCATAATAGATCGTTGAGATGACTGGAAATGACTTGGATGCAACTTTTGTTGCTGAATGTTTGATTGCATTGCTGTTGTACTATTATTCTGCTCGTGCTGCTGCTTTGCAATTTGATGAAAGTGTTGCTGATAACGATAATGCTGTGAGTTTTGAGACTGTTGCTGACTTCCTGATATCTGCCCTTGACTTGAAATACTAGTAGGAGGAACTCGTACGGCTTGCTCCATAGTATTTCCTATAGAAATTTGTTGAACCTCAGGCATGGTCTGCAAGCTTGAAGTTTGACTGACAATATTTGGAATGCTAGATTGTGATATGCCACTGATAGGTGGCAATGCAGATGACGCAATACTAGTGTGGATGTTCTGAGGTAAAATCGGATGATTAGAAGTTACAAGAACCGGAGGTGATTGACTTTGGTTGTTGCCTTGTGACATGCCCTGAGATCCTACAAGTTGTTGAATGGAAAAAAGACACAAAAAAATGTTACGATTGGTGAAAAAAAACCTTTGAAACCTATGATTTTTGGCTTGCATATCACGTAGTGCTATACAACATCCCAAAATAATGAAAACAAAAGGACTAATTCATTCTTAAAGACATAGATATGAAATTATTTAAATCTTAATCTATGACTGAATACCTGATTCAGACGGGTTTACAGGAATACTAGCCGAGGTATTCGTGTCATTTGTAGATCTTTTTTCCATGGTCACAAGCTTAACACATATTTTATTCATATACTCAGCCTGCAAAATCAAACAAAAAAAGGGAGTATATGAAATTTTCATTCCATTAATTAGAGGCATGGTGTATAAAAGGATATTAGCATGGTAAAAAAGGGTATAAATGCACAAACATGGCTTGTTGCAGCAGTAAAAGCCTTCTCCTCAAACCTCTTAGCAACATTCTTAAGCTGATTCATATCTCCTGAAAACTTGGCATGCTTGCTCAAGGTATCAATTCTACATACACGCATACGCTGCTAGTTAGAAAAAACAAAGAGCCATGACCGTCGTCTAAAATACCTATTTCATCTTTCTCAGTGACCTCTTAATTTAGCCATCAAGTATTCTTAATATACTCATGTCAGTATATCAAAATCTACGATTCCAAGTAATGTATTCTTTCTATATATCAAACACTAATAAATTTATAAACCAGATAACCATACATCTTGTTGAGAACCTTTTGTCGCGAATTCGATGGCAACCGACTCCTCCAATCTGCAGATCCGACAGACGAATCCATTGAAGTCTACATTACCCCAAAAAGGTAAATAAGAATCATGATCATAATCTAAAGTGTAACGTCAAAACACAAGCATTTACATATTACTTATTATTAAAGACAAATACGAAATTAAGAGTGAAAGGTAATATAAGGAAATTAGAATCGATGAGATCTATATGTTGTAATTGGAAAGGATTAATTAACATTTGATCGCTTTCTTTTTTTCCATTAATAAAAAGGATTAAGGAACATTTGCTCACCTTTTTTTCCATGCAGGAAGAATGTGTATAAGCTTTTCGCTTACGAACTCTTATTCTAATCTTAACGCTTTGAGTTTTGATAATCCAACAAAGAAAATAGAGAAATAAATCTAATCTTAATCTTATTTTACCAATCACTAACTCTAAATTTCTCAAAATTAATTAAATCTAATATGTATCTAAATTAATTTATCACCAATTTACACTTTTAACCTAATTTAAAAATAATTAATAATGTCTATCTAAAATATAGCTAAAATCAGGGAATTAATATTTTATTTTCTATTTTTAACTGTCAAATTAATTGTAATATTGTTATTATTAGTAATTGTATTAGTTAAAATCAAATTATATTTAAGATACATATTCTTTTTATATAAGCCGAAACCTAAAAATATAATCACAACATACAAAATTATTGAAAACTTCATGAACTAGCTATTACTTTTATTTTTCTTAACAATCATGGCTAACGAAAATAAAGTTACTTTTTTTGCAAGACATCAATGAGAACTTGATCAATTTTGTAATCAAAGTTAAAATATTGTTTCCCTGAAAGAGTTTGTATAAAAGAAATCATGTTACTCCATCCAACTTTGATATGATTTATCATTTAGTATTTACATTTAAGTATCTCAATTTCTTTTTAGGTATGTTTTTATATTTAACGTATAATAATTATTTTTGTTTCGTATACTATTTCTTATATTAATAGTGTTGTAAAACTAGTGTATATGTCACGCCTCTAAAATCTAGTGATGTATTATATATTTGATAGGTATGATTACCCACGAATGTTGGTAGGTTTAACATATATTGATCCTAAAGATTTTAAAGAAAAAACTCTCATATCACCTAGGTATAATTTAAACTCTTGCTAAGAAACACATATCACCGAGAGATTTCAAAGAAAAAACTCAACTAAACCTATTATAAGTGTAAACTAAATACTTGTAGCCACCTTCAAATATGCCTAGGGTAAAAAGTCGAACCTCAGATCTCTTATAAGAAAACAAGTCTATTTGCGACTAGACTATCACATGATATTAATATATGTGGGTTGTCAAAAGTTGTTGCTTCTATTACCCACGTGTCGTTCACGTGACATGACTTAACAACCAACTATAGGTGTAGACCTATAGTAGCGAATTGCGAACATTGAGTGTAGTCCGAGTAAATGAACATTAAATATTGAAGCAGTCGTATTAGACCATAAATCATGTATTATTTCAGTATATTATCTTAGGGCGTGTTTGGTTCACAGAATGTTTTTGAAAGGAATGAAATCTGTCAAAGGAATTGGATTATGAAAGAATGAAATTTGACGGAATGTTTTTGATTTTTTGAAGATTCAAGTAAAGGATGGAATGAAATTCTTTCCCTTATCCCTAAGGAATGGAGACAACACGCCAATGAATGAAATTCAATTCCAATTCCATCAAATTCTGTGAACCAAACGCGACCTTATTTTTATATTGACTTTCGACCTTTACAACTAATTTATACAATTTAGCATTTAATTTCAGTATAATGGTTTTTTCAAAGAATTGTTAAGTTACTTAATGTATTACGTTATAGTTTTACATCAAAACGAAATCAATTTGATGATTAATTATGTTAATTAACATTTAAAGATTCGTTGTATACGTTAACAATTTATAAAAAGTTTATAACATTAGGATGTTACTTTGCTTTTAAAAAACTTAGGGAGGTTAGTGGAAGAATTAAAATATGCTTTAGCTAGTTTATTACAAAGATTTAATCCTCGCATGATTCATAAATACTTCACAGTGATGGTGGAATCAACAATCAAACTAACTACGTAAGTACTTGATTTTATAAATCAATATTTGACTTTATAAACCAATTTACTAATGAGATGTTTAGTTTATACAGTAATTCTTACGTTTATTGTTGAAAATATTTGGATATTCTTACGTTTAACAGTTAATAAAATCTTTACTGAATGTAAATTTGTATTTCCGCATATGTGTTAATCAAAAAGAGTCCGAAAGAAAAAATCAGTGACTGTATGGCTCCAAGTCAAACATACTGAAATGTGAAAGAGAAACAAGCAGACACTGAAAAGAAATAAATACTATTTACAAGAGAAACAACAAAAAGTCAAAAACCCACAAAAGCATCACCATCAATGAATGGCTTCTTATTTTTGATTTTCTTTTGACTCACTCCGAGCAAAGACACGTTGAAGCATCAAGTCTGCCTCATTCACGCCATGAAAATATACTCTTTCAGAATTTTATTTCCATCCTTTACCTGAGTTTAGTGCATCAAAGTTGCTCCTGTAAAACAACAAGCAAATAAAAAAATTCAGTAATAAATTGAGCCACAAGCTTGCTCAATCACAGATGTACAGATCTGTTTAGCATTGTTTGGATTATAATTCTGCTTCTTGTTTATCTGATTACACACCGGCAAAAACCAACTTTTGACATCAGGTTGATACCGGCTGCAACAGTACTGATTATCAAAACGTACACTTACATAGCTAAATATTAATATCTCTTACAATCAATGAATTTGATTATTAAAAGCACATTCAAACTCTCTCCTACAATAGTCCTATTCCAGCTCATTACCCGATTATGATTATTAAAATTACATAATTACTTTCAAAATGTACATTCAAACACACTATTATAACCACGCCTTAGAACATACATCTACAATAGTTGAAATCTCAAGAAATAATTTGTAAGGTTTCAGTGGTCAAACTGGCTATACTACACGTGTGATATCTGACGGCCCAATCACTTCTATGTCCATTGTAGCCAATTGAAAGTTACACGTGAATTCAGGGGTCACTAGTTGTGCAAAGAGTCAGGTACAAAATTAACATCTAATTAAAGTGAACCTAGTCAGATTTATTGATTGGAAGCCAAACAGACAATGACACTGGCGTCTGGCGGATATGTGTTATATGGTTGAGTTTCTTTTGCTAGGTATTTATACATCAATTTGAATTGATGACATTCTTGTGCCTTGACGATTATTATAGATCAATTTGCATTTGTGTCATTCTTTTGCCTTGACGGCTATTATAGATCAATTTGCTTTTGTCTTATTCTTGTGCCTAGGTCTTTCTTATCTCAAAAGTTACATGTTTGGAGCTAATATGTTTGGAGCCTAAACTAAACCCTTTCGTAGTAACAATGCAAAGGAGTGTTTTTCCAAAAAAATTTAACAAATTTAAGATACGCTGAGAATACTATTACTCGATATGTGTGTACATTCCTCAGCAAAATAGTCACATAATCGAAAAGGCATCTACTTGAAATTATATGAGTTGTTTTGACTCACTGCAATACCCTGCACTATTATTGATCGGCCAATGATGTGTTAACTACTTAACCTCATGCACTGCATTGTTTTATATAGTCAAATACCTCACTAGATTTTATTATCTCTGCACTGAACTTAACATGGAATATATCTAAGCTTAAAAACTTAAAACTTGAGATGTTCAAGTAGATACATATACAAGAAGACCCATTTTGACGCATACAAAAAATGACCTGTACCGAGTATCGACCCATTACCCAAACTCGCCCATTTGTTGACATCTAGTGAACAGTCTCTTAAAAGAAATTGTAGTTATATAAGTACCAAACATACGAGTGAGTTGCAAACCTGTCAGTCCACATCATTCACAAGCTATCTTGGTGTCAAAGCTGCTGAGGCAGATGGCAAATGCTTGAAAAGCCGATATAGGATAGCGATAATCCATGGTAAACACATCCTTCCCTACCTTTCCAAACTGAAGAATAACCTTCTCATATTGCCGCCCCGATTGTCCACTTGGCGGTGTAGCTACTAACTGAAAATTCTTGACTGAAGCAACTGTAACTCGTCCTTGAAAATTTAAGCACCAGCACTGAAGCTGTTCATGCCATCTAGGAGATTTGTTTTTCAAAATTAGAGGTCCATCACGTTGATTGCCTGATACTCCAAGACCACTTTTTTCTACGCAGCTTGATCGGGATCGGAAAAAAGGAATTGAAGGAAAAGATTCACCACTGCTAAGGGGAAACTCAGTTTGTGTTGGCGCCACACCTCCCGGTTCAATTGCAGAAGCAGGGATGGGATCCATGATGCACTGCATTCTTCTTGGACCCCTGCTTGTGATACAGAGAAAAAAGAATGATACTATAGTACAATTTTGTCAAACTTAGAAATTAACATATAACAGTTATGACAAGGGTGCCAATACTGGTGCTGTTTGGATGTGTTTTTTCAAGGTGATTTATTGACCATGTGATATTAAATAATGAAAATCAAAAGATCAACTATGCTAAAAACAGCTTTGCAAAGATAGTGTTTGGATGTGTTTATGTTGCTTAAAGTACTAGTAATTATAAGATAATCAAATGTTAATAGTTAAGTGATAGGCAGATTCTGATGACTTAAAGAATAATTTGATAAAATGAACAAAAAAATAATACTTGTGGAGGGAGGTTATGATTATCCGAATAGTAAAACTAATGATTGCACTTTCATCTCGCAATAATAATATAATCAGTTCCAAAACAGAACCCAAAATAATAGAAGAAAGATTCATATGACAAAAATTATAATGCCTAAACATGCATAAGAAGGAGATCAAGACACATGGCAAGACCAAAGATGGTGATAAGGAAAGAGAAAGAGTGTAGTTGAGTTGATCAGGCATGTTTAGGCTTATGGATTTTACACTTATGTATTATACTCAAAATAAAACAAGCATTTCATCTAACCTGGATCCCAACACGTTCAACTCATACGAGATGTGAGCTACTGGATAGCTTCCAGCAGGAACTCTAGGGGATACTTGAGTGGAACCAATAAACCTAGTGGACCGACTCTTTGTCATTTTAGCTCCATCATGAGGTGGCAGACCATCATACACAACGAATTTTGTTCCCAAAAAGTTTGATCTATAAAAAATCATTAGGATATAATGTTCTCAAATTTCCAAATAAATTTAAACCAGCTGAATGTTTATTAAGTTGAATACAAACCTTAATTTCCCAATATATCTACTGCTCCCCTTTGACATATCATCAGCATGTAAAGAGATGATGTAATCGGTACATGTGGGACGTCTAAACTTGCGAGCAGCAAGAAGAAATTTTCCATCATCAGCAAGTGCTGCCAGATTGATTAATAAGAATCCAAAAGGTGAGAAATTACTATAAAATATATAGCTATATCTTTACTCATAACAAATGAAAAGGATTTAAAAAGGATGCTGACCTTGAGTCAAACTAAGGTAAAGAGAATATGTTTGCGTAGACCGTTTCCTTTTGATAAAACATTGGAGGAGAGTCTCTCTTGGACCGGGCTGCACATGATATAAACAGATTACATAAAACAATTAAGAAGCAAATTTAACTGAACATGCTTTAAGTCCTTAACTAGAATAAAAACACTTATGAAGCTGATAGAAATTATAACGTATGTGCACCTTAAATGAAGTATGGACACACCAATATAAGAAATTACAAGAAAAACTACAAAAAATATACAATAACGACCTGGATTTGAGAGATAGACCATCATTGACATGGCTAGATTACAGTTTACTTACAAGAGGTGAGCCAACTCTCCAATAACGTTTTCTAGTTCATTTCTATCTAGATATTTACTAATGACAAAAGATCTACACAAATATTAACGAGCATGGTACCCGCGCAATGCGGCGGCGAGTCGGCGATGACGGTGGTTGCGACATCTATTGGTGTAGGTAAAAGTATTTTATTTAAAGGGGTTAGTAGAGATATTTTCTAATATTAATGGACTAATGGTGTAATTTAATATTAATGGTTGATGGTGATTTAATTCATCAAGGATATTTTGGTCAATTCGCATGTCCCATTTATGTAAACTTTCAACATAGGGGTTATAATTTTTATGTAGTAGTATAGATAATGAAAAAGAAAACCCGGACAAACTACTAATAAACTAAGTAGCAAAGATCAGAACACATAGACTTAAGACACAGCCTAACTATACTAGATAAAGGTCTACTTCCAAGAGGTACACCAGCTCTCCATATGATGCTCAATCGATCATCAGAATCCATATTAAATCAAGCAATCAACCTTTGCTAGTCCTTATTTATGTAGTATACTTATCATGGAAGCTATATGTAATGTAAATTCATAATTAACCATGAATGAAACTCTGAATGGTCCGAGTCTCATTTGGGGCACCTAAAGTAAACTCCAACCTGTGCAGATATATCCAGTTTTCTTCCCTTTCTAGACAAGTCTAAAAACACATCATATAGAGTAGACAAAAAAACAAAATAGCAGGCACGAATACTCCATGGGAGAAGGTTCTCAAGTTTAACAAGTTCAGATAGACATCTTGTGATGGCTTACCCCTAAGGTCATGGTAGATATTAAACCTCCTGAAATCCGTACCACAGTGAAGAAATACAAAAAAGTAACAAACCCAAAACAATTTTAATCTTTGTACAAGAAATATATAATGCATCTTTGACATGGATGAGAGGATAGATGCTGTGGAGGCTTTTACTACATAAATATTACTATATTAGAGACCTGAATTACTCATGCTGTCAGTTATCGTGCTACAATGAAAAAAAATGGTCTGATGATTATTATGTTCCAATATAATACTAATCTTTGTGAATATACACAGAAAGGTGCTTCAAGGAAGCCTCCCACAACTGACAAGTGTTTAAGATTACAAAGGATGCTTAAAGCTAGCTTTTAACTTCACAGCTCGTGTATTGCATTTATATTCGAATTTGTTTCCTTGTGTGGTTGATGCAATCAATTACTAATGAATACCTTTTTATAATTGTATACGCCAAACAAATGCTTTTAAACTTACATCAATCAATAAGCAAAACACTCACCACATGATATAACCTAACAGCAAATCACATAACCAAAGCTCAATCCTAAACCCCATAAATCTATATCACAACTATGCGCCAAAACTATTAATCTGTGGATATCTATCAATGGCCCAAAGCCCTAAACAACTCCACAGTCCACACAATTTCAAACTTAACACTGAATCATACAACAAAATCCCGATACTAAAAACTATACAGACATCAAATACAAAATCACCACAATTCTACAAAATTGAACTAAACAATTATCAGCCACTTGACCACTGAAGCATAAGACACTAAGACACTATATAACCCTCAGCGACAGCAAAATCAACACAACCCCAAGAAATTGAGCTAAAACATCAATCATCAACCACCTGTCCACCTGCTTGACTGAAATGGCAAAATCTAAGATGTCAACATGCCAGATAGGGGTGTTCGCGGTTTGGTTTTTACCAGGTTAAACTGTAAACCGAACCGTTTAAAAAACCGAAAAAAACCAAACCATTTTTTAATTTGGTTTGTAACCGAAACCGAATTATATATTCGGTTTTTGGTTTGGTCATGGGTAAAGGATAATGAATTTGGTTAAACCGAAAAAACCGAATAACTTATATTACTATTATGTATTATTAAAAATATTTAATTCGTATCTTTTTTTTATGGACAATTATTAATGTATTTTTTACTTTTTATGTCTATTTGTTTATTATATTATGAGTAACATTTTTCTGAAATTAGATAAATTCAATTTTGATGAATAATTTTTAATAATGATGTCAAACAAGAGTTTAGTTGTTTCACTTATGTTATTTGTTTATCCATATGGTGCTTGAAGTCTAAATTTACTACTTTGGTGCTATTTTGGTTAAACACAACTTAGACAAAAAGAAATGGTAAATTTGTGTTTTTCATATTTGGTTTTTTTCGGTCCGAATTCTAATTTGGTTTTCAGTTTGGTTTTTCTATTTTGAATTAGGTTTTGGTTCGGTTTTGGTTTTGAAAAATAAAAATAAAAAAACCGAAAAAACCGAACCAAATAAACCAAATAACTGAAAACCGAACCGATGAACACCCCTAATGCCAGAGACTTAGCTAGTAAAATATAATATTAAGAAGCTCCAAAAGGGAATCACCACATCACCCCAAATAAAATGTAAAAAATCACCCTTTCTCCCTCTTTTTACGCCACCATCGCTTATGATCAAATACCACAGTCATCCATCACCCAAAACCACCAGAAGTCATAAAAAGGAACTAGAAACCAGCAAATAAGGCACCAATGCTAGTATAAAAATTTCCTAATGCTAAACACTGGATAAGCATCAACAACATTATCACACATTTCCACAAAAACTGGGAAAAAAAAACTCACTAGATCACCTATTTAACCGAACATAGAGTACCAGAACTAATCCTATATCACTATCACTATATCATCATATTACAATAAAAATTCATAATCTTTAACACAACTAACACGAATTTAAATCAATTAAACACAAGAAATCTAAAAATATCAACATGCCAGTAATCTAACCAACAAAATTCAACCAATTGACAACAAACAAATAATGAATAAAAAAAAAAAATAACAACCTGTTTGACGGAGATTGGAAAAGTCAACAAGCCAGAAACCTCAGGTCTTTTAACAATCTCCTTCATAATTTCTCTCCAGCTTCTACACACAGTTGCACACCCTACAACATTCTTCCTCGACGGCCACTTTTCTTCCGACGCTTCGATCCGGATCAATACTTCACGTAACAGCTCCGGCGGCATATTCGCCCAACAACACCTCCCTTCTTCCTCTTCATCATCTTCAATTTCTTTATCTTCCGATTTCATCGGAATCGCACTGGTTATTGATGACGTGTCTTGGATCACACGGCAGGATCTGGTTCTTAATCCGCAATCTAGATTCATATGGAAATTAGGTGAATTTTATTGGTAATTAGGGTTTGGTGATTGGGTGTGGAGAGGCTGTAACTGTAATGTATAATGTGTGTCAACTCAACTGGAATTAGACAGAGTTATTATTATTATTTAGTGGATGGATAGATAGATTATAGATATAGATGTGTTTGTTTGTATGAGTTTTTAGTGTGATATTTACAGGTCATTTTTGTATGTATGTATAATTATTGTAATTCAACTGGTATATTATAACTGTATTGAGAGAATTGTTTCTAGGATACACATGGTTTTTGTGTGTGTCTTTTCAAATAATAACAATCTATCAATTTATTGTGATGTATACTTTATTTTATTTTATTTGCAATGTCAAATCATCACATTCATAATGCACATCTTTATTTTTATCTTTTTACGAAGGATTTAGTTTAGTCTTAAATTTTTTAATTATTTAAAACTATAAATATATCATCATATTCTTTCACCTAAATATCTATATTTAAGTAATTAAAATAATATATTAAATAGGTCAACACTAATTAAATGTATAACTATCAAAAAAAAAAAATTTCCCCAAAAATCACAGCAATTGTCTTTGCGGCTACCGTCTCTAGGTGTTATCTTAATATTTTAAAATCATTCGTCTTTAAATGTTGTTAAACTTAGATTATAATAACAAGAGTTATTAATTCAAAATGTATGTTTTCTTAACATTGACTTATCTATATATCTAATAAAACAATAGTTATCCTAGTTTTTTAAAGTCATCCAACTCAACTTAAAACTATCTTTAGATTTTGCCACATAAGATATTTTCTATGTGTCATCTTTATGAATTTTTCCCATTTAATATATACTACATTCCTTTTTTGTTACAATATCAATAAAATAAAATCATAACATATTATGAATAAAATAATCAACTTTTAATTTGTTTCCAAATAAATAATTGCTAGCACCTTTTTTACAATATATAAGTTTGTTAATTACTAACATATAGAAGCGTCTATATCAATATGTGTTTTATACTAAATCAATATAACAAAAGGGGCAGAGAAGGGGTTGGATTTTTCACAAAATTGTTGTTGCTAATTGTTTGTATGTATTCTAATATTTTGTTTGTCCACTCATTTATGTAGTGGATTTGACTATTAAGAAAATTTTGAATATTTGATTTTTAAATATTTTCAATTATTTTATATAATTTTTTATTGAAACGTTGCTTATTAGAGATTTTATTTATTCAATACTAAAAGTTTTGAAAATATAATCCAAGAGCCGCGCATCGTGCGGAGTAAAAATCCTTGTAATTGAAATGGATTTATCTTTTAATATGGTTCTAGAAACTATTATACGCTTGTAAGTTTCACAAATCGAAGGGAGCCATGCCCGTATGCACTTTGTTGATAATATTAAGCTATAGCTGATAAAAAAGAAGTTGTTATCTTTGATCCTAAGTTCAACTCTAATGAATTAGAGTCATTCACATGATGACTTTAGTAAAAATAACTAATTAGGAATTACGGTAATCATGAGAAATGATATAGGTTTTTTTTTTTTTATATATATACAACTTTTCTAACACAATATATAAATCTATATTACGTATAGGTATGTATATATCCATTTGTTTGGTACCAATATGACAAGATCACTTCCGTTAAAGGAAGCATTAATGCGTTGTTAGATTAGTCATGTTGGTGGTATGGTTTTTCACAACTTTAGAATGTTCGATCTTTATTGTTTGCTCAATGTAATGTCCCTAAAGTTTCTGCCATAACTCTTTGTATTTGCTATAACTTTTATAGACAAGTATATTGATCATATCCCAAATAGTAGGATTCATGGTTGGTTCATAACTTCATATCAATGTAACTTCAATCACACGTAATCGTCTTCATTCTTAATTAACTTTCTTAAACGTTACTCCGAAATATATTTCATTTGAATATACTGTTGTTTTTTCTTTGAAAACGAAACAAAGTACAAACTATGATATATATACATCAAAATATTAGGTGTTGATAGATACATTTTTTTATTCTATAGTTTCTAGTTTCTACTGTTTTAAAAGAGTATATACTTGCTAATAAAAACACTCAATTCTAGATGATTCTTTCGGCCTTTTTATTCCAAATATAGTAGTATTTGATAGTAAACTTTGGTTGTTCCCCAATTAGTTGGCCTTTCTTTTTTGGCCAGCAACTCATAGATCCCTTTGGTCTTCAAAATTGGGTACCACAATAGATATTATACAATACATTGGCCTTGTAAATTCCTTTCTTTACATTCTTTTTGGCCAGCAAAAGACATACTTGATCAACAATATGGTTAGATATTAAACGTGCCAACCTGCGTTCTTTTCTATTGAATAGTTTATCGGGAATGGCCGCATGGGTTTATGCTTTTTCCAATATCAAAAATGTAATCAAAAAGTTAAAAATATACAGTAAACTACAAATTATATAGTTGTCTCGTTAAAAACAAAATACTTGTAATTTATTAAAGAAGTAACTAGACAAAATAATCATTCTGGACAATGTTTGCATTCTTTGTATTAGTGTCACCGCTCACACAAAGTTAACGGATTAATATCATCATTGCTTCTTCTTCGGGAAAAGAAGTTCATGACCCATATGGGCCTTCTACCTTTATGCGGTGTTGCTCCGCAAGCTTTCATCCATTGCGGAAAATTACCCACTACCTCTTGTAGAAGTCTTGGCCGTGTCCTAAGTCCCGGTGTGGCTTAATATATACTTACAAAATAAAAAATGATAACATATTTTATATATATTTTATTTATTAATCTTGTAGTTTTAGGACCATCATCAAAGTCACATGAAATAAATAATCTAAATGAGAGTATAGATAAGAGTTACTATTATCAAGAT
Source organism: Erigeron canadensis (assembly GCF_010389155.1). Taxonomy (NCBI): domain Eukaryota; kingdom Viridiplantae; phylum Streptophyta; class Magnoliopsida; order Asterales; family Asteraceae; genus Erigeron; species Erigeron canadensis. The sequence goes on along the minus strand of NC_057761.1, from coordinate 47,055,940 downwards.
ATAAAAATATCTACAACTAAACCGACAATCATGCATTATTAACATGCATAACATATGCACTGGAGAAGAAGTCAGCTGTCAATAATAATGTGAAGAAAGTAGTGGTCGAGAAGTATCCAGAGAGAAGAATGTCACAATTGTCTTTTCGGTTTGTACAAACGACAAATTTTGAGTCCTCATATGTCCCTCGCAACATTGAATATGTACCAAGAAAAATGGAAAAAAGGAATGTAACAAAACAAACAAAAAAGGATCAAGTATGTGCGAAACATGTCTAAGATACTACTTCGAAACACAAATTCTGCTTAAATTTGAGATCCTTCCATTTCATACATCAGATAAAACGAAAACGGATCGTAATTTTATCATACAGTAAAACTACCGATTTTTATCACAACTAACATTGCTCACCCACAGTTTTGGCAAACTTTTATAATGCTCATGCTACTGCTTCTGATCCACTCGAGTATTCTTCTTCATCAGTACTATAATCGTAATAATATTCATCATCTTCATCTTCCTCTACATTTCCGTTTTTGTCATAAGCAATACCCCTCCTATTGGCGTTTGCCTTTAACTGTTCTTGTATTCTGTCTCTAATGGCTGTTCCCTGAGAGATTTCCAAGATATTACTTGTATATGTTCTTTCTAGAGGAGGTAAATCGACAGGTCTGAGTGTTTTGGTAGCAGGTTGACGATTAATAATATATTTATAAGATAGTAACGTATTAATATATCATAACAAAACAATATTATTACAATGATATCCAAATTCTTGAAATAGAATGATTGTAGGAGGTTTTTTATGGATATATTTTTATATACACATTGGGCCCATTAAGGAGAGATCAAAATCCGGTTACCCATAAGGCCATAACGACACATTTACTTTCCAAGTTTCATTCTGGCCACTCAACGATTGGTTCATAAAGACACATTCATGCTTGTGTTTGTGTTTTCTGAACGATAGAGAGAGGGAATACAATACCATTTTGTGGCAACGTTCTTCAAACATTTCAAGGAAACCAGCAACCAAACGATCAGCATTCTCCACCCAAAGGTTATGATTCATACCAGCAGTTTTCGCCACTATTTGGATCTGCATACAATAGAGAATACAAATCTCAGCCAATAACTAGAATACTGAACAATTCCATCACACTTAACGCTCTGACGATAACACACTTATGTCATATATTATGTTACAAGTGCAAGTCCTGCAATTATGCATGATCCCAGTTCTAGCTTTCGGTGTTTCCAGAGGTTGATGCCATAGGCATGGAGTTTTCAGTCCCATGTGCAATATTTTTTGAGTTCTAGTCTGTTGAAGTTTAACTTTGATCCATCTATATTGTACTTTTAAAATACACTTCCTGGAATGTTAGCTGCTGGATATTTTTACTGATCCATTTGACCCGTTTTAGACATAACCTCCAGACAGATCTGCTAATTGAGTGCTTGCATAATTGCTCAGACAAAGCTGTGCAACTTTATCCTAAACCTCAGTTTGGCGTGTAGGAACGAACCCTAAAAATAAATAATTAAAGATACAACTTGCCTTTTCCTCCACCTTTTCTTGATGCTTCTTCACTTTTTCACGCAACTTCTTTAAACCCATGTTCACTCTCAACCTCTTTTCCTAAAACAACGAAAGAGGCAAATTCACATTTTGACCTAAAAATAGATGACAGTCAATTAAGGTATATAATCCACAATTGCAAACGATGATAGATAAATGACAAAACCCACTTTCACGTAGCTAACACCAAGCTCTTTTCTTGAGTACCCTCGATCCAGGTTGCGCATCACATACTCATTGTAGTCCTTGATGATTCTCATAATAATATCTGATGTTGAGATCCCATCTGTCCGTTTTGTCTCCTTAAATCTTCCAATTGACTTCACCTAAACATGGAAATAATGCAAGAGGTGTCAACAAATTGACCCAAATAACATGTGTATCATTTGATAATCAGAGTAAGAGTTGTAGAAGAGGAAGCTTATGTTAACTATTTACAAAGTTCAACTTACAAAGTCATAGACATCATTTACGGCACCGCTTGCATCGGCATAACTGATTATTTAAGAAGCCAGCACACAGTTAACAGTGTACACGATCAACAATAATGAGTATCAAAATTTCAACTGAAAATAAATTTGGTATATTGTATTAACGCCGTTTCCACAGTTTGTTGCAGGCTAAAGGAAGGCAGGATGGAGATTAACATGCATATGCACAAGTATACATATACTTACGGGAGAGAATCGTGAGCCACATAATCAATCTTATGTTTATCCATAAATTCTTGTGTAAGTACCCATGGTGCATCTGGGATAACTTCATCAACCCACCTACATATAACAAATAACATTTCCATATTATAATATCAGTGTAACTCAGAGGGACGTTCAATAATAACAAAACAAAACCAAAAATTACTGTCAGTCTATATTAAGTACTAGATTACAGGGACTAAAGTAAGCACCAGATTAGGTACTAAATAAAAACCTACTTGCAGTGACGGAGAGATTCATAACGTTCCTTATCAGTCATGACTGTTTTACCCTTCAGTCTGTGAGTGACTTCATCATTGCAACATCCAACAAGCAAATAAGTATTTGGAAACCTATAGATATAAAGAAACGACAATGTTAAAGGATGTCCTAACTTTGCTAGCATGATTTATATTGCATAACCTTATGAACTGTATAAAACAAAATTGTAAAATAATTTGTAATGGCTTCTTGTTGAGTTGTTTCCCTTCATTATAAAACTCAAGCACCAAGTTTCCCTATGATAGGAAAATTAAGGAGCAGATGATAGCGGACCCAATCCTGCCTTGCAATATTGACCCGAAATGATTTTATAATACTCACAAGTTCATCAATTGTAATTAATTCGGTGGGGAGAATAGGAGTAGTATTTATTCTTGAGGATCTTTTTAAGTGATTTATTTAAGTTGTATGCGGAAAGTACTAATAGCAACCTTATTACTTACCCATAAATTTAATTTAAGTTTATTTCCTTGTATATATTATCTTAGATTAACATACTGATTCAAACGATGGATTTCTTTTAATTCTAGTAGATCTAAAGTTTATTGTTGGAAATTAGATTCTTACCATGAAAGTTTCCCTAATTAGTGAAGATCATACAAGTTTAGCAGAAGTAACTATTCAGTAAGCAATTCCCGTTTGTCAGTAATTTTACTAATTTAAGAGAAGAAATTATGGCAATGTTAACTTATATTTTAATACTAGATTATAAAGAATTTAGGACCATGTAATTACACTCCCCTAACTTACTAGGTACCTTCATTTGACCAAATTTTCAAATGTCATTGTTTACATAAACACAAGTAAAAGAACAATTTGCAACGAGCTTAAAGACAAAAAACAAGCAAGATAGGCTTGGTGAGATTAAACACACAAAAGAAGATTAAACAGCTTTATATGTACTTATTTGTGCATCTAGGGGTAAAGTCTATCTAATATTAACAACAAACGGATAGCATTTACTTGTATTTTGGTGCTTTATTCGTTGAATGTGGTAAAACGTTTAGGTAGAATCATAATGTCATATGAAAGCACTTGGAACTTGGAAGCCTTTTAGTCTTAGATGCATATTCTGGAAATTGCAAGTGCGCAGGGCAGGGACTACCCTCGATTGAAACTTAAAATCTAAATATTAGCGGAAGTCGTCATTCAATAGTTGTGCTTAGGATAATATTTCACCTATCCTATGAATTTCTATTCCATACGTATCCTATAATGTTATGGTAAGAAGCTATGTAACGCTAACCTTTTTGACTAGTTGTTCGGCCCCAATTACAAAGTCATAAAAAATCATGGAGCTGAAATTATATATAACAAGAGAAAAATATATCGATATAGATACATACGATTTTTTGGCTTGTTCAAGAGAACGAGCATGACCAAAGTGAAAAAGGTCATAAATGCCGTCTGCATATACACGAACTGGTCGGTCAGTTGGGGGCGGTATCATCCAATTTTTCTGTTTTTGTTCATGTTCTTCTTCTACTTCGCTTCCCATTTATTTTGAAATTTTTTTATTCTTGTTCAATGAAAATATCATAAAAATAAAATAAAAATGAATGATCGTGTTAGAGGGGTTTTTGGGTTTCTGTTTGTTCCTTCATTTTTGGTTTCGGTATTTGTTTATTCCTCACTGACAGTGTGTGAAAACTGACTAGTTGATTAAATAAGTTATGTACCCCTTTTGCTTTTTATTTATTTATTTATTTATTTATTTTAAGGTGAATTTCGCTGAAAAATTCGTGTCGTGATTTGACAGCGAGAGGTCTAACATATATTGTCTTCCGAAGGCATGATGATTAATAGGAGTAAACTCTGCCCCTTCAGACTTTAACCTGGATAAACCCAAGTCAAACCCTCATAAATGGACTTCCTTATGTCCCCCAAAGCTTGAACACAAGACCTCATGTAAGATGATGATCTTTTAACCATTGAGCTAATGCTCAAAGGCATGTACCCCTTTTGCTTAAACCTTTCTTTTTACATAAAATAAATTTTATTTTTTGTAACAACTATTTTTTTTAAAGGTGTGGACCATTTGCTCGGAACATGAGATCTAACTTACGTTGTTTTAACCGGGTCCGTGTTAGAGAGTCCTCTCACCCTCAATATCTAGCAGGAGGAAGAACCCTCGACTAAACCGTTCGAAGGAATGATATTTCACTATAAGACTTTATCAGTGAAATACCTTGAAATGTCCTTCTTATGTTTTGAACTCGATACCTCTAGTATGAAAAGCTGATGCTCAACCATTGAGCTATAAAGGAAAAAACTAGTCTTAATGATAAACAATAGTAAATAGTTTTTGGACTTTGACTAACTCAATATGGGTGTTTTAATCCTTTAATTGTTGAGTTAACTTACTATCCTCTAATGTGTTGTTTAAAAGAAAAAATAAATAAATTGTTATTTAAAAGCAACATGGTTGGATCAGTGGTAAACACCCTTGCCTCTGGAGACAGAGGTCATGAGTTCGATCCTCATCCCATGCAAAGGTTGGAGGGCCTTTTCTACCATTTAGGTGGAAACTGAAAGCAGCCTCTCTACTTAGGTAGAGGTAAGGTCTGCCTACATCTTAACCTCTCCCATACACCGTCGAGGTATTGGGGCTCAAAACCCGCAGAAGGCGGCACTGAACGGTTACTTACTTACTTACTTTTTTTATTGTTTACAAAATTGAAAAACCTTCATCGATGGTCAAGTTCATGAACAAGGTCCTATTTGTATCAGTATGTTTGTTTACAACTTATGTTATAAATTTATACTCATAAATGATTAAATAGTGACTTTTGAGAGATACAATACATAAAATATAGATCAACATGTATTATATAAATAAATTTTTTTAACAAATATACATAAGACAAAAAAAACATGATTTTGTACCTCATTTAACTATATTTTTTAGATTTTAGTTTACCAAATCGTAACTCATATCATACGATTTGATACCATATGGCGATCGTAAGTTACACTTCAACCAAATTGGAACACATATCAAATCGTAGGTCCAAACTGGAACACATACCAAATAGTAGGTCACAGCTTTTAACAGAAAGAATCATGGGTTATTCATAACAATTCTTTTTCTTTTTTGATTTTTCTTTACTTTTTTTCTTAAAAGAGGTCGGCACCTCCATCGTGTATTAATTCAAAACCACATTACAATATATGCTCAATTGTATTTGGGACAATCCTCAAGATTTTATTAAAAAAAAACTGAATACCTATTTACACGTCCATCCTTCTATATATACTTTTTATTCATTAAGCTTCTAATCCTACCACATCTCAACACAAGTTCATCCTCTTCAATTCATTATTTCATTCCATCCTCATGCTTCTAATCTTCTTCTACAATGTTAGCCAACTTGACTAACCCATGATTAGTCATACATTAATAAAGTTTTTCTTATTTTAGTAAAGTTTTTCATATTTTTCTTTTATGGAAAATGCTAAACTTTACAAATCCCTTCTTTTTAACTTGTATGACTAACCCATGATTAGTCATACATTAATAGAAAATTAAAGAGACTATTCTTTGCTATAACCTTTTTGTCTAATATATAGGGGGGGATATTGATTATAAACAGTACTTGATGAATTATTCAAAGGAAAGTATAATCCTAAACAATAAGGATAAGAAAAACATAAAACACAAAATGATAGTTTTGGGTTCCATAACTATCGGAAATGGTCAACAAAACAACAGGTCATGACAAAACCACCAAATTCTCTTGTTAATTGACATGTTTCCAAATTCCAATAAAAGATGTAAATTTCGTCTATTTTCCCCAAACACCAATCATTGTTAAGCTTATCGATCACTATCTTAAAATACAATATGTGAACAAATAATTGAATGAAGAGAAAAAAAATGATAAGAATAAAGTATAAATCAATATAACGGAAATATTTTCAACAAACTCTACAACTCGATATCATAATAAATCTAAACTTGAACATATATAATGACAGTGTCACTGTATTTAAAAACAAAATCGCCATTTTAAACAAGCTAGAAAAAGATAGAACACTAAAAATATACAAAGTACAAGTAAAAAAAGAAAAGAAAATAGGCTGCTTATCATCTCAGTAAATTGGATATCACCACCTGACAATTCACAATAACATGTGATTGTTTGCTTTCAATTCACATTCCATTGTAAATATTGTGTTCATAGATGAGCATGGCTTTTGGTTTCATTACTTGTTCTTCGTTAGGTCAAGTTTATCTTGACGAACACAATGACCTCTATTGAATCATTAGAAAATTCCAAACCATGCAAAACAAGTCCAGGGGGAGTAAAATTTTCTATTTTGTCACTATTTTGAGTGTTTTAAACAGGGAGATAAACAAGAACACTAAGTGTCCGCGCCTTAGTTAATCCATGCTCTTGACTACTGATGGTGAAGGCCCAGAGAAAACCTGGCCAATTAGTGGTTCTGATGCCCGAGAATGATTAAAATGTGAAGCTGCCTGTTGTTTTTCTCGATATCTTGCCCAAGTCACCAAATATAATCCCGCTATGATCAACAGTCCTCCTACAATGCTGTTCACAAATACAAGTTACAGGTCAGATACAAATATGGGAATAGAAATGAGAATTCTTTTCCCTTCCAGGTCTATCAAAGCTATGGAAGTAGAGGCGGCATTTCTTTATTTCAGCCTCTTTTCTATTTGGGTCATGTTTTTTTCTAACAGGCAAATAAAGGAAACAGATGAGGGTGTTAGTAATGCATAAAAACCTACAAAGCTACTACGAATCTACGAGTAGATGATTAGATGAATTCCAGGAAAATTTGGATAGAAAGTGAAACCCTCCCTAACTTATACAAAAAAAAAAAAAACACTTTGACCCACAATGCAACCTGTACGGCCTACCATTTTGCCACTTCTACTCGGATGGATCAATGGTCCTTGGATGTCCTAACCAAGCCTTCTGAAAGCACAATGATCTTAACAGGTTCATTGGTTCATGCTCTTCTATATACTAGTTTTTGTTGAAAGTTCTTGTCACTCAGATCAGCAGAAATGAAGTTTTAAAAAAAGGGGGAAAAAGATCCAGTCACCACTAAAGTGAAGTGAATAGCTTTTCAAACCATCCTATTCAGCTTCTTTTCTTTCAGCACACCCCATCATTCTTGCAACAAATAAAAAGAACAGTCCACTTCTCAGAAAGACACAGTTTTGGAGACAAAGCGACATGGTTATATCATTTCATCTCCACAATTTATCCAATGTCATTCATCTACAAAGTGCAGCGTTCATTTAGCATTTATCAAAGAACGATTTCTTATGCCAGGAGGTGGCATTTTTGAGCATATAACTATATATCAACGTCTCAAAAAAAAAGCTTATCTTTATTAGACTGCGCCGAAAGTCTCCCAAAGTGTATTTTCAATGCATAAAACCTCATGAATCCTTTTATCTATGTAATTATTAACCTCGTGCATCCTTTTATCTATGTGGTTCTTTTAGTTAACATGGGAACTTGAATTACGCATGAAATATCTAAAGAACTCGCATAAGGAGTGTTGGGATGGTTTTAGCAAAAAAAAAAAATGCCCACTTTGAACCAAACCATATTGATGGATTGCCCAATGCACCAATTTCCCCCCTCTGTATCTCTGTAACGAAAGGCCAAGTTAAACGTTTGATACATTCTGAAACTCATATAATTGCATACTGACAAGACAGACTAGCAGTCATGTGAAGACTGAAGAACAGACCTTCCCAAATATATTGCATCTCCTAGAAAGATTCTTGACAAAAATGCAGTTGCAGCAGGTTGCAGTGGATTGTAAAGAGCAACCAACGCAGGTCCCAGGATCTTGTTGGACCATGTCATAAGTCCATAATTCAATGCAGATGTGACAATTCCCTGAAAGAAATACAACAAGCAATGTAAATCATAATAAATCTGATCATACACAGTCGGGGTGTTAAGAGTAACAAGATGTTACATGGAGGCTTGGTTATTGTACCTCTTGCAGTGTCTGCTAGAAATTTATATATATCTCTACTATAAAAGTTATGAGAATATATAAATTTGCATGTATTTAAGGAAATATATAAATCAGAACATAGGGCATATCTTTTTTCATAACCACAGCATAGCATACTATAAAGTGTACTCACAAGAATTTCATTAGCACATATAGATTCCAAAGATCCAAAGTACCCTATCAAATTTAGTTGCATTGTTATAGCTCATTAGTTGCATTTAATTCAATGGCAAAGGAGAAGATGCTTACAGCATAAAGTACTGCCCAAATGTCAGACTTTGTCAAATGCCAGTTTGTTGACTCATTGCTCATAGAGACTGCCGTCACTACCATTAAAAGAGTTCCGAAAAAGTACGAATATGCTGTAACGGATAGGTTTGCAGGATACTTGGCCAACAGTGGAGCCTAAATTCATATAAAATCTAAAATCAAACTTCAATGATCGTAAAAAGTGAAGTGGATATTTTGACCCACCCAATTACTTGTAAATGGGTGGACCTGGGTTGTGTTTCGGCTCAAATGGGTCAATAAAATAAAAAAGTGGCTTAATGAGGAACTGGTCAAATAGGTGAATAGTCACCCAAAATAAGGGACACAACCTCAGCCTAGATTATTCTTATTAGACAAAAATAGATATTTGTCGTAATCATATTAACCATTAACATTAATATACTTTTTTAGAGGGCACATTATGTGGGTTTGAAACATAAACATGTTTTGACATGTTACCCAACCCACCCGTTTCGCAACTTTTAATTAAACAAAGGGTTATTTACCTAGTTTTTCAGAGCAAAGGTCCTTTAAATTAGTTTATGTTGGTGCTCCGGTATGCATGTTAATATTCTTAGAAAAAAGCGTTTGAAGTGTATCCATCCTATCAAATAATCATCCTTGTTACCCCTAACCATTCTACCCTACCCACCCATTTTGGTGTGCCTATTGTATATATATCGAAATATACGTTTGAGTACCTGAATAGATAGAAAGGCTGCCATGCAGATGCAGTTCCCTATTAAGCATAGGACACCAAGATGCCAGTTATCCATTCCCAAGGCGGCAAGGCCGGAAAACATCCATCCATCAAGCTCGGGTTGAGCCGCTGCAGTTATTTTGTGATGTTGCCCAGGTACATTGTCTGAATAACCCAGTAAAGCTGGTCCTTTGAACAGAACCATTAGAATGGCACCAGAAACGCAAACAAAAGTACCACCAACCTTTGCCTGACCTTCAGTCTTGAGCACATTCACCGTCTCTACACTGCAGGTAGATCACTTCACATATAAATACACGTATGAAACATGCAAGGACTACAGATGGTCTGTTTAAGAATTCTAGGTACACGTAGATACGATTCATAGGTTAAACCTTAAAAGACATACCTGATCATTGTAGCAATTATAAATGTAAAGACGGGAATCGCAGGTTGAAAGGCTGCAGCATATGTCGGATTTGTGAAGCCAAGACCAACAAGAAACAAAAGCTGATTTCCAAATATCCTATTCAAGATCAACACATATATTAAGGCATTAAGCAATACAAAAACCATAGCTGAAACCAAAAACAAATATAGGGCAGATATATGAATGACAACTTTGAAGATTATAGACTTACCCCGTCAACCCAAGAAAGAAGAGTGTCATAAGAAAGTGCCTAGTCATGGCTGGTCTGGTTCTCCTACAAACAGCAAAATACAAATCATCTTTAGTTTGACCATGGTTCCCAGATAATACATGACAAAAAGATTAAACGTGTCTCATGTTGCTACTGTATGCATTCAACTCTCAAAATGGCAAAATGCCTATTGTACATATAAACTTGTATGTATCTAGTCTTGTCAAGCAACACATAACACACATGACAGCTAATATAAGTAGCCAAGTCGGCAAGTCATCAAAACCGGTGTCATGTCAGTAGTTAACATGTTATACAAGGTCATATAGCAAAAACCAAATGTTCAATTCATCAAGAGTTGATATAATAGCTGATGCGGGTGCATCTGAGTATTCTGTTGGTCTAAAACAGGCCCATTTACTGACCCAGACTTGCAACAGGTCAGATTTTGAGATATAGGCAATATTTGGGTTTAAGGTTGCTGGGGGAAAGACTCTGGTCACATGGCAACCTAACAGACTCTAAGTCAGTCCACAACCCCTCAAAGTCTATAGTCAATGAACCTAGTTATGAGTAGTAATTATCTATTAATATTTATTTTTAATTTTCAAGTTTTACCTTCCCAAGCAAGTTTTAAATGTTTGCTTTGGGAACTCTTCCAATTTCCAGCCTATATATATGGGCTTCCAAGTTGTAACTCCTCATCAGTTTATGAATACATTACACAACAGCTTGTGAAGTTTTTGAGTGTTTACTCTAAAAAGGAGTCGATTGTTGATTGTTCTTACTGTGGTGCTACTGCTTTATCACTATCAACATCACCTTTCGCCAATCTATTTGATCTTGGTGGTGTTTAAGTACTTTATCCTAGATTCAATTAGATTGTTAGGCTTGGTGGTGGCAACTTTATCCAAGTCATATCCATTGTTCTCTGTTCTAAAATCCTTATATCTTGTTAACCTATTCACCACGTATCGATAGCTAAATGGGACAAGTTTGATATATTTCTCCATTCTACATAAAACATTAGTTTGAATAGCAATAGGTGTTAAAAACATACATATAAATATGATTCTCAAACATATATATACATATTATAAGTCTATAATTGTAGCCACACAAGCGTGCAGCCGTGGAGGTTGATCTTTTCTCAACCTTTTAAGATTAAAGAAATTCAACATTTTGAACAAAGGAACGCGGCTAAAGGTCCGACTTAGATGACCGCCGATTTGGATTGTGGTCAATGGTGGTGGTGTAAGAGAGGTCTCAAACTTAAAACTTAACGGAAATATTGTTTTTATATTGTTAACAATTTTGTTGAATATTAATAAACTCTTACCATATAATTAATTGTGGTCAATTTGGTAGTTTTGGTGCTCATTTTTCAAAGTTGAAGACAAAAAGTGCTATATATATCGACATCTCGCCTCCTCCACACATCGACAAAAACAGAATTAGGTGTTACTTTAAAAATATATAAGCTTAGATAAGTGATAAAATAAAGTAAATGAAAAAAAAAAAAAAGGAGACAGAGGAGAGACAGACCTATCATGAAAAAAGGCAATGGGGGCAAGGATAGCAAGAGCGATAAGATCCCGATACAAACAAAAAACGATCTCATTAACTCCCCCATTCAGGGCCACTTTTGTTATCACATGATATCCTCCATTGAACAGCTGCACCAACGCCATCCCTGTGTGTGCCTTCCATGCTGCACCCCCACCCCCCCAACACATCCTTCCTTACTCTATCCAAGTATCTCTCTCTCTCTCACACACACACACAAACACAATCGTAGTTCTTTTTATATGCGTTAGTAGTAGTGCACTGTTGTAGTAGTATGTTAGAGATTTTTTTGAAATTGACCTGAACAGAAAATGAAATTGATTTGGCCAAATTTATCTATCTATCTATCTATCTATATTGAATCATTGATTATTGTTAGAATAAGGATTACGTGGGATAATAGAGTAATATATAATTGAATTGATGAAATGAATGGATAAAGTGTGTTGCTACAGTATAATAGAATATAAAATGAACAAGTGTGCGTGTTTCTTCTTTCTGGATTTCAATGTGCATAAATATAAATTATTGGCTGCGGTGACAAAAGATTTTATGTATCATTTAGTACTAGTTAATTCCTCGGCTATGCTAGTATTTAGGTAAATCTCAACCACTTAATAATCTCTAAATTATCTTAAGTTTGTCTTTGATAAGACTTAAACCCAAGGCCACTCTTGGAAAGTGACGGCCGGTAGTCACTGGGCTATTACCCAATGGTTATCTATATCGATATCTAAATCTATATACTAACATTGTATCCGCACAATGCGGCGGCGGTTTGGTGGTGACAACGACGGGTGGTAGTGACGGCGGTCGTAGTGGTGACGAACTGTTGTTGGTGGTGGGTGTAAGTAATTGATTTAATGTAATTGATATAAATGGTTGTGGGGATATTTTATAAGATAATGAATTGATGATATAAATTAATTTATTAAGGGTAAAATTGTAATTTTACATCTAACATTTTTACGAGAGAGAAAGTGATAATTATTATAATATAGTATAGATACTATCTATACTTCTATACTATCTTATAAAACATTTTGTCCCTTTTAAAAATCTCAATTCATGATTTGAAGTACCTAAAATACCCTTCTTCTTTATTCACTAATTTAAACATCTTTAGCTAATATACCTATAATACCCTAAAATCTCAACCACTCATTTTCCTCTTTCTCCTCAAATCTCAATCACTCATTTTTTATACTCTCATCCATAAATCTTTTTATTTATTTAATTCATTCAAAATCTTTTATCTCAAAAACCGTATATCGATAAAATATAAAAATTGTATGGGTGTTCTTGAAATTTCATGCTCTTTCATCAGAGATGTCGTACAGATAAAAGATTTGGCTATCACACTCTATGACTTATCACCTCCTATGACCTATCGCCCCTACCATCTCACCGCCACAATGTGCGGACACTTTCCCTCGTAGTATATAAAACAAATAGCTCATATCTAACATTTTAAGTTTTAACAATTATTTATCCAAAATGTTCTCATATCTATTCCATATTTACCTAAAATAATTATAATACCATTTCTTTCTCCTCAAATCTCAACCACTCATTTTTTTTTCTCCCTCATTTTATTCTTCTAATTCATTCAAATACATCGATAAATTATAAAATTATATGGGTGTTCTTAAAATTTCATGCTCTTTCATTAGAGAGGTCATTCGATATACTTTCGACGATTTTTTAATGAGGGCGGAGCCCATACGATTAAGGGCGAACCCCATCAGGTAGATCGACCCATCACCGCTGCCACCGCCATTACATTATCACCCCATCATCACCTCAATCACCACCGCAATATGCGGATATTTTTCTCTCGTTTTATACGAATGAATTGTTATGTTTTGAATATCAAATAGACGAAGAAGTGTGTTTGTGTGTTTTTTAGTTTTTCCCTATCTATTACACGAAATCTCGATCAAATAAATAGTGAAAAAACTAAAAAGGCAATTGTTCTTATTTAGAAGAAATCGATTTTAATATTTGTTAAAAAAATAATTTATTTGTTTTTATGATTTATTAGAAAAATTAATTTCTTTTAATGATTACTTATTTATTATTATGAGGATATAATAATTTATTTAATTTATTTGTTTATTGTTTATGATATAGTGAGGACCGCACGGATCTCTGTGATATGATATCCATCGCTTGTCAACAACTATTTTGATTTGTCCGTGTTTTTATTTTAATTTTATTTATTTATTTTATGGGTAGAGTATATCCTTAGGCATTTTTATTATTCCTACTTTTTAAAAATCGATTTATCTGAAATAGATTGAACATGGATGACTCAAAATTGTCCCCAGTTATCTGACATGTACATGTTCAGTAGCCATGGCTATCTCCTTGAAGTGTGAATAAGTCGAGTAAACGTTTATTTGAAACTCTAATATTTCTATCATTATTCAAACTTGAACATGATGCTGGTTTGTGTCTTTTATTATACTTAATAATAAGTAGCTAAAATTCCATCTCCTATCACTTGTTTACGAGCTTGATATACACATCTAACTATGATGCATGATCATAGTTAACAATATAACGAGCATGGTACCCTCGCAATGTGGCGGCGGTAACGGCGCAATGTGGGGTTGGTGACGCGTGGTGATGACATTGACAATTGGTGTCGAGTGGTGTAAGTTCATGTTAAGATAATAAAACTATTTTATAAGATAAGGACTTAGTATGTAAATTAGCAAGATAAGAGTTTAGAATGTAAATTATTTCATTAAGGGCAAATTTTGTAATTTATAAAAACCCTTCTATGGTGGGGTGTTTATTAAGGACATTTTGGTAATTTCGCATGTGACATTTTGGTAACACTTTCTATTTTGAGGGGCGTGTATAATCTTTAATAAGGAGTATAAATAGATAGGGGTCAAAAATATACAAAGCTCATTTTAAATAAACGTATATGACTTGAAGCGCTCGACTAGCTCGCTCAAATCCATATCCACAAACGAGCTTTTGAACAAGTCGACCTAGTCATAGGTTTTTTGTCTTCAACTTATGAAACTAATCGACCTACAATTTTTTTTCCCTAAAGTTTAACTTAATTAATAGTTTAACTCAATATCAGATAACTAGTCAAAAGTGAAAACATCCAAAAAATTTTGGTCAATTCATTGGCGACTAGTGTGTCAATTCAGAAAACATAAAAAGCGTCACAGTATCTCAATAACAATTACGATGTCCAATAATTACCATTAACGATTGAATGATTTTCAAACAATTTGATATGTTATACTTTTAGGCTTTTAGCTAATTAGTACATTTCTTACATAATGCCAATTAAAAATTTAGTAGTTAAATGGCAGAAGCACTATTAAATTTAGTAGTTAATGAAATAAAGAGGATTAAGAAACTACGTACTTTTCACGAAAATAGGCAAGGGGAGCAAGGATAGAAAGGGCAATCGCGTCACGATACATACAAAAAACAATCTTATTCACTCCTCCATTTAGAGCTATTTTAGTGATCACATGGTATCCGCCACTGAACAATTGTACCGACGCCATTGCCGTGTGTGCCTTTAATGCTTCTCCTGCCGCTCGACCACCACCACCAGCACCACCTAATGATATCTCCATCTAGCCCGATAGCCCGTTGAGTCAATCTTTGACACACACACACAAACACATTATAAATCGATCTGTTGCTGTATATATGAAAAGGTTGGTTGAGATATCATTTTGTTTTGAGTATGACACTTGAATTATTAGGTGGTGGGAGTCATCTTAGGATTGAAGTTTTGCCAATTTAATTGTTTTATGACTTATGGCCCAGCCCTATCCTATCACGTACATTGACTTTTTCATTTTTCCTTGTTGGGCTAGTTAACGCATTACGTTAGACCCACTTGTTATTTTCTGGATTAACTTCTTAACCCAACTATAGATTATTGTTTAGCCCATTGACTTATCCGAAGAAATCTATTAATCTGTTTAAATCACTATTAAGGTGGTACGTACGTCGTAGCCAGGACTCAAGAGACCACTAATTACAAGATTATAACTGCAGTATTTGGTGTTTTTTGTGATCAGTAGATTGTAAGTGTATATTCGTCGGATTGTTAACAATTTAGTAGCAATTTCACTGAAAACAAAATTGTAAGATTAAGTAGATCGCTTCGTGTCAATGTTTTCCCCTTATTCACAGCCACATTTCATGGGACGTCATAACAATGTGCAAATAGGAAATCTATATACTAGGATTTTTCCAAGTCAGGTTCCGTAGAGGCTCGCTGTTCACAAAAGCAGCAAGAAGACTCAAAAAGATTCATGGGATCCAAAGAATGACAAAGTTGCAATCATTTTCCTGCTTCAGTTTGTGCTACTACATTGAAATTTTATTGACCAAAAATGCTTTAGTGTTTCTTTATGACACTTCATGATGTCAAAAACCACATTTACTATGTACATTATGTCTCACTACACTATATACTAACTTCACTAAACCAACAACAAACATGTAATTATCACTAACTGTTCCACAAATGCGCATTAGAAACTTCAGTCTATAATGCATGGTTTGTGTGTGTGTATTAGATTGGTTAACCCATTCTAACTTTTCTTTTTGGTAGATTACATCAAAATCACCATTGCATATCTTTAATTAGTTTCAGTTTTTGATGTACCAAATTTTTAATTTTCTAGTACTATTGTATGCATCCGATTTCTTAAAACTTGTAGATAGATGAACATGAGGTTGATTACACGTTCATTAGTAGCAAATCAAAAGATAACAGTGAAAGTTGGATACATATATCAGTAAAATATATGTGTGGCAGATGTAAATCATAAATTTTTATTTCCTTAATAGGAATGATTTCTCTATATATATGATTAGGACACATGGTTTATGCCAGGCTTTAATTGATTTGAGTCAAGACCTGGGAAAGTTGCTGATTATCTTGGATTATATTAACAAAAGTTGTTTAGTGGAAAACATGGGTGGAAAGATGAAGTTAGTGGCCCTATTAATTAGTTCAATATGATATCATATACAATTAGTGGTACGAGATTCCTTAAACTAATGTGGTGGTAAGCATTAATCAGAAAGCTAGTTTCGTATGATTTTGAACTTTTTCATTCATCATTGCAACCATTGAGTTAGACTGTACCATTTAAAGTTTGTTGTGCTTATTGCATAGTAAAGTGGCGCCTTTTCTCAAATGCTTCAGCTAAGCGTAGTTTTGCTGTATTTTGTTACCGTTATTCTCTTTGGATTCCCAGAATCTTCAAGTCGAGTCTTTTTATTATCAAGTCCTGAATGCAAATAATGAACATATATTATGAGGTTTTTGAGATTGTTTATTTGAACATCTTATATGTATGCTTATTCCTTATTTTAGAACTAAGATGATGAAAAGTTCTTATCTATATATTAAGATTGTTTATAGTGATATAATGTCAATATCAACGACACTCAATCCCACCATGAGCAAAGTATGGGGGAGATGGGATGTAGACAGCTTAACCCTACCCGTGCATAGGGCTGCATCTAGAGTACCTCTTGGCAAATGTGTGTATGTATAGAACATCACAATTATAGTGAGGATAGAAAATGACAAATGAATGTTTGTTTGGTCAACTAAACTTTAGTGTCATGCTTGTTATCTTCATCAAACTTTAGTTGGTTATCTGTAGGTCTAGATTAGGAAAAAAAATCTGCTTTCATTTTAGATAAAGATTTATCTTGATGTCAGTTTGATTCCACATGTTGGTTAGTTGTAGTTTGAAATAAATCTCAAAGTTCTTCTCTTTAATCTTTAAAAAAGTATACCTAACCGTGAAAAATATATATAAAATTTATGCCGATTGCATAATATACTATAGCGTCATAGTGTTTATTTGCAGGTGTGCGTTACGAAAGTGTTTACTACCTGCTCACGAAAAGTGATAGATTGACTTCTGAGAATCGATATACTACTTTGTAATAACGTCTATATTAGTTGTCTATATTTTAATAATGAAAGAAATAAAATAAACTGCGAATGGGATTACATGGGTTACGTTTTATCTCTAATGGTCACTGAGTAAAAATGATTTTACTAAACAAGAAATGGGTCAAACGGGTCGAAAGTTATTAAAAATGTAATCTAATACATAAAACCTCCCAAAATTCCTATTGTAAAAACCTTTGAATTATTCTTATAATAATATAGTTTATTTAACAAGTTTGTTATTTATACGATCTTAAATAGTATGTTGGTCAGCCTAACCTGGACCATTTCAGTATTCATTAAAGTTGCTCATCGACCTCTTACCCAACCCACTCGTTTTGCCACCTCTAGCTCTAACCTCATAAACTAAATAATTAACTACCTAGTTTTGAAATGGATGATAACAAAGACCAAGTGCTGTAATTATTTTGTTTGTTTGATATCATGGGACATTAGTGATGTTTCTATATGTTTTAATATACTTGTGCAAATTATCTTGCATGTTGTTCGATGACTAAATCAAAAAGATGAAAAGATTTTCCTACAATGGCATGTAAACAACACAACTTGTACTCAATCCGAACATCATATTTATAATTAATCCATTGAGGATCTTTCTTTATCATTTTGTGTAACTTCCAAGTTAGTTTTATGCAAACAGTTGCTACAAGGGCGGGCACCACACCTACTTCCCTGTAAAAAGTGATGAAAATTCTGGCAACATGTTATCTAAATCTACTAGTATTATATCTCTTCACCGGACCCTGTGTAACGCAAGATAAGCAACAAACCGGTACCCAATCAACATCAATGCCATAACCGACAAATCCATTGGTAGATTATCTAGACCAACCGATTTAACTGCTTGAAAATCTGCAACTTTGCAGTAAATCCCGTTTGAACACTCGTAAAGGTCTTTCTCGTCATATTGAATCCCAAGAAGAAGCTTGTAACAATAGTAACTGTAACTCAGATACTTCAACCATAGTATAAATGGTGGGATTTGTTGTATATAATAACCTCCAGCAATTAGGAAAACCAGGGTTGTAACTGAGGCTAAAGTAGTGGCTTGTTTTACATCCATAAGTATAGCACCTATTGCCAGTCCGAGACTCTGGGCCACAAGAACTGTGAAAAGTACAACAAGCCAGGATAGGATGAAAGTGGCTGGGTCGGGTTTGAGCCCGCCCATCCAGTATAAGATAAAGGTGAAAGCCGTTGGGAGTGCAAGCTCGAGTGGGAGGTCTCCTATGGTTCTTGCTAAGAAGTAAGAGGAGAGACGGTACATCCCTGACGACCGTTCTTTTATAAGCATTCTTCTTTCTTGAGGGAATGTAAAAACTGCATTGTAGAGTGGGTAAAATCCCCAAAATACCGAGAAGAAGAAAAGCATTGCTATCTGCATGGAAAAAAACCGAATTACTTGTGTTAGACACCAAATGTAATTCAGTACAATGGATCAACTACAGTAAAATGCTCTATAGAATTTCTGTTGATGTTATTGTATGACTTTAAATCGTAGTTATTAATGAGATTTGAAGATCAAAATGCTCACACGATCGCCAAGATGGGACGTTGGAGTGTGCCACCATAGGAGTCCGGCCAATATAGCTACACTTATAACTTGGAAGATTCTAAGCTTATTGAAAGCTTCAAATCTTCTCTCTTTAATTCCCCTTTGAATAAGCACTTTGAACTGATGCCACCAGCTTGTGCACCATTGCTCTGATTGGGCACGACTTCCTACATGTAAAGAAAGTTAGTGTATAACCGTATACACAAATAGTAGCCTTTAAAGGTGGCAATATTGACCAATTTATCGATGAATGCCTAAGTTTGAGTTGTGTGCTATCTTGCCAAATATTATTTTGACAAAAAAGTTGGCTAAAAGGGGAACGTCTTATTATTTTTGAAAAATGTATGGACAGATGACTTTTTTTTACGCTTGAGCTCCCATTTCAACCAAGCCAAAAATGAACTGTTTTAACCGATAGCTGTTATGACCCATTACCCACCTCCATGCCCGCCCCACCCATGTTGCCACCTCTAAGTAGCATTCACTAGACATAGTAAAATACAGTAGTAAGCCTCATGCATAATACTTACTTGTTAAACCTTCTTTTGCATGATTGAGATCACATAAATCAGTTTTCAGTCTTGTTAGGATGTGGGTGTCGTAACAACTGACCAGTTTCTGCCTTACTGCTTTTGGCCCCTCTAGATCTTCACCTTGCTCATCGTCTTGTGCCGAATCAGGTGATATACCTGTTTAGAAAAATATATACTTTGAAAACTTAGTTATAATAAAAAGGTTTACACACTGTTAAGTGGAGTCTCACTTTTTTTTTTTTATCAACTTTTGCTACTATTGTGAATATAATATTACACAAGCTAAATTAAAATAGTTAACTTGAAAAAAATGATTTACCATTAGCAAGATCTAGTAAAATGTCAGCTGGGTTGACCGTGACAAGTGTTGAAAACCCGATTGAATAAAAATACTCCAAGGCAGTTGAAGCAGGACCATAGTAGATTTGTGAGCCTTCAGAGAGCAGGACCACTTTATCAAACATGTGATATATCCGGCTAGACGGTTGGTGAATTGTGGTGACCACGGTTCTGCCACCATTAGCCAAGCGTTTGATCGTGCTCAGGATCCGCTGAGCTGTGGTTGAGTCAAGACCTGATGTGGGCTCATCCAGTAACAACAAACTTGGGTTAATTAACATTTCTTGACCTATACTCACCCTCTTTTTTTCCCCACCTGATATACCTCTAACTAGTGGACCACCTATCATGGTATTTTGACATTTTGTCAAACCCAACTCAGCCACAACTCGGTCAACATGGTTGACTTTATCTTGTTGGGATAAAGTTGTTGGCAGCCTTAACATAGCAGTGAACAAGAGGGTTTCAGTTACAGTAAGATGAGGGTAAAGAACATCATCTTGAGTCACAAATCCGGTTCTTCGTTTAATGGAGCCACAAAATGGTTTGTTGTTATATGTTATCTTTCCAGATAGTTTCCCAGCTAGGCGTCCTCCAAGAGCTGTTAGTAGGGTGGTCTTACCACTCCCTGATGGACCCAACATGGCTAGTAGTTCACCTGGACAAACCATACCTGTTACGCCATTTAGTATAGTCTTTTCTCTAGCACCCTTTAGTTTTACTGTATATACAACCTCTTCAAACTGCAAAGAAATGGAGAGCAACATAAGTAACAGTTAAACATATAAGCTTAGAAGACATTAGTAAATAGAGAATGGGAAGAAACCTTTAAAGTTATGGGGTGTAAAGGTGTCTGCAAAAAGGACTTTAAATGACCATCATCAGGTTTCACTCTATTTGTAACTTCTTCCATTGGGCTAGTAGTAGTGGCAGAGGAGCAACCTATTTTCTTTGGTTAACCTGAGTTTCTTAACAAAGTGACATGCACAAGACATGTATATATACATATATGTGGGTGTAGGTGCACGCGAATGCTTTAAGTACTGTTTGATTTGATTTCCACGAAGTTGCAAGATGCCTTCTTTTTTTAAAAGACAAGGACTTGCACACACTTACAACCACCTAAATTATTTACAAAGATTTTCTCACTTGAATCCACAACATATAATTTGGTCAAAAAGGGTCAAAAACCCATACGGCTAGGTCAAAGGCCCTTTGGTCGCAATGCAGTTTAATGTTTAGATAAATAGATTATGCTTGTGATTCATTTTGAATAATTAGTTTTATAACAGCCGGAACAAAATATATATTCATCAAGGGTAAATTAGATACATTCGTTTAACCCTTCTTTCTACGTATTTTACTAAAAGTTTCTAATAGACATTACTGAAGTCTAACTTTACCATTTTAGGATGAATAATTTTGCACTTTAAGAGAGTTTGGTTTCATTCAATGAACTATTATATGTATGGCCTTGCCGACACATGCAGGATAAAACTTGTTTCCGTAAACCTTAAAGTCAAGAGTGACTACTTTAGGCCCATATTCTATTCGGTACACGTGCAACCTTCAGTTAGTTTAAGAGAATACTAATGAAGCTTAAGTTTCAACTGACACATCTCAAACATGAGAATAAGGTACTCAAGAATCAATAAAAGTAAAGGAAGTTGAAGGTGAATGCAGTCTTGATTGAATATGCGGGTCCCTGGAAATGAAAGCAAATATTCAGAGCAATTCTTAAAAACAATTTGTAGGAAATATAAGATGATGAATTAAAAACAAAAGTCAAATTAGTGTCTAGGGGTATCCCACTTGGGGAAGAATTGATGCTGCTGTACTAAAATCATCAGTAAGTAAATAATGGGTCAAAGTGATCAAGAACAATGTAGGTGGAGGAGAAGGCGAGTTTATATTACTAGTAAAGTAAAAGTTGAAATATTCAAAGTGCAGAATACTTTTCCTGTCTAAAGTAAAGCTAGCTACCAGATTCTTTACATACACTTTAGTTTGAAATGCTTGTTATCTGTTTATAGAAAAATTACGTGGTCTAGACTTTTTTGTTAATCCATTAGGTCCAAATTGAGCAGTTAAATTGGAGCAAATAAACTTGAACACAATATATAAAAGCTCAGTATGTCAGTGTAGACTATCGTTACTCTTTAGTTTTTGGCTCGTATAATATGCAATCGTCGAGCAGCCTTTATATACCAAGTAGTCAAGTACTGACAAGGCAACATCTTGTTGATTTTGCACGAAATCGAAGGTTGGATAATCGGTCTAATTCACTTGATTTTTTCAGTATCGGCTAACGTTTGTAGAAAAGATTTTTCCTAATATACTGTATAACCAAAATCAACATGATGATCGAGTCTAGTATCAAATTTAATTGGAAGTCTTGAACCCTTCCATTTATAAAATTTTTGTGAAATGATATGTTAACAACAAAATTTGGTCATATACGTACAACAATATCCATTTTTAAACACTTACAACACAAACTATGACCATACTACTTATATATCACCTTCTTATTTCTTAAAAAATATTATTAGAAATTGTTTTTTAGCTATATCATATTCTGTATAGTACAGTATTTATATTGAATTTTGTGGGTGGGTAGAGCCTGCAAGAAGGAATTAGATGCTTATAAAAGTGTTTTGTTCTTGAACAACCCCAACCCCAAATCCCCTTCCCACCCTAAAACTATAGATTTATATACTCGATCAAAAGAATAAATCATCTTCTTCACAATATAAAGAATCCGCTTTTTATTTGAATAATAATATGCAATGCTCAATGTATATTGGCATGATACTCTTCTAACGATCGAATAAATATCATCTTGATCAAAAGCGGAAAATAGTATTTAACAATTGTTTAAGATTTAACTTTTGATTATCACTTGTTACATCATGGATGAAACAACGGCGAAATGACTTCAACAATAATTAATGCCCAATATGTAACGTCATATTCGTGTGATGAATAATTTGACCTTTGCATGATATTCAAGTTTCATACATATATTAATTTGTCATCATTGATATGATTCTCTTTTTTACATGGTTGGTTTTTCCTAAAAAGGTACTAGTTCATTAGCAAAATATATTCACAACTTTGATTTCAAATACTCATAGGACCAAGTACTTTTGTAATCATGGTTTTGTTGGAATGAACCTTATGCTAGCTTGGCAAGTTTAATGGTTGGTCACTGATCATAGGGGTGTGTGACTTGGTACAAAGGGAAGTGGGCTGAATTGACAGGCAACACGAGTGAAAGCCGTCCAGTGATCTCTTCTATAGACCGCATGGTGATCTTGGTGATCATGGGTTTGGTTGGTGTATAAATAGGCATGACTAGTCCCAAAAGCAATTCCTATTTTGTAAGAAGAGTGTCAATGGCTTTTATGTTTCAAGAAAAAATTCTAAAAATAGGATTGTTTTAAAACATATGGCTAAAACTAGGATGATTTGCTTTTTGTATTCTAAATGTAGGATTTTGAATTTATTTTAAGTTTTTTACCCGTGACCATGAGCCCATCTGTTTTTCCATCCACTTTTTTCGTTTCCTATTTTCCTACTTTCATACTTTTTTCATTCTTTTTTCTCATTAATTATAAATCCATTTTTCATGAACAAACTAAATTTAAGACTAAATTTAATTCATTAATAAAAAGCATTACAATACAAGATGACAGTTCAATTCATATCAAAGCTACGTTGAGAACGGGTTCTATTTCGTTAATTTTTCTCGGTATTTCGGCATTGTCCGTATTTACGACGTTTTTAATTAGGATGATTAGTGTACTTCTAATTCGATTTTCATGTCTTCAATTCGCCCTTTCCCAACAATAAATTTTGTGTAATCTAGTTTTTTAACCTTCAATTGAAATTACTTCGATCATACCCGAAGACAAAAACGGTGATTTTTCTAAGGGCTCTTCCCATTCCTCAACAAAATACCTGAACTGTTTCAAAAACCAACACATAACTGTCTATCAGTTGCCTCGTAAATGCGGACAATGCCAAAAGATCGACCAAAATTAACGAAACAGTCGAAACTGTACTCGTTCTTAACGTACCTAGTTTTGATATGATATAATATATCATGTTTATTTAATTTAATTGTTATCTTGTATTGTACTGCTTTCTGTTATTGAATCGAAGTTAGTCTTAAATCTAGTGTGTGTCTTCCTTGAAGTTCATGCAAAAAATGGATTTATAATTAGTGGGAAAAAAATGAATAAAAAGTCAGCAAAATAAAAAAGGAAAAATGTGGCTGCAAAACCAAGTGGCATAGGAAAGAAATTAAAATAATCAAAAATCTTACTTTTAGAACATAAAAAATAACTCATCCTAGTTTTAGCCATACTTTTTAAAACAATCCTATTCTTAGAATTTTTTCATGTTTCAACCAAAGAGATCTTTGGTTTTGTTAACCATTGGCAATACCGGCCTCTTCACTTGGGGTTAGTCGGTGAGAATGTTCGGTTGAGCAACAAGCATGTGTGCGTAGATCTATGTATGTATATGTATCTGTAAAGTATAGTAACAAACAAGTACGCGAGAAGTTGTTGGTATGATGTGCAATTGAGTTAACCAACTATATTGTTGGAAGTCGTTTTAGTGTTTGTTTCTTATCTTGTTTAAAGAACAAGATTATTGATTTATCTTTTATTTATTAGTTTTTTTTTCTTAAAAAAAAAAAAATAAGAAGAAGAAGGTTTATTCCAAGCCTGTGAGTTTGAGATTCCGTAACCTTTAGACTAAGAGGAGTAGCCCTTTAGGGAATGCCCTCCCACCTATCATGTGGTGACATGTGGCACTTACCAATCATGAGGGGCATTCTTCCATTACCTTAGAGTGGAGGAATGCCCCTAGGGGCATATATATATATATATATATATGGGAAAGTGAGTATAGGGTTGTCCCCCATCTAAGCTTAGATGGTGAACCCTTCACACTTGGCTTTTATAATCATAAAAATCATGGGGGCCATGTATTTATTTAAAATTCAAACAAATATAAAAATATTTGTATGTGAGGGGTTCTCCATCTAATAGATGGGGAACAACCTCATGCACATTTTTTCCATATATATATATATACATAATTTATTTTATTTAGATTATATATATAATAAACTTAATAAATTTTTGTAAATAAATATAAATTAACTTAATACATTTTAAATAAATATTAAAAATAAAATATGATGGAAGTAGCATTTGTAATAAATATTTTCAAAACTTGAATATTTATTTTGAAACAAATGAAAGTTCAAGGGTTAAATTGAAAAAAGATATTAAATATATACATTGGAATTTGTAGTCTTCTTCGTGATACCATCGGCTCCCACATGCAACTCTCATAAAAATAAAACTTAGAACATATCTTTTACTAAAAATTACTCTCATATTCACACACACACACACACACACACACACACACACACACACATATATATACCAAACCCATCACCAATTTAAGATGGTGAAGCATGTGGGCACATGAAATAAGAAATGGTGCATGCAATAGGACAAAAATGGAGGGCTCATTTCTAGCGTTCAAAATGCGACGGGGCACACATATTAAGATGGCGTAATGCCCCCCGGGACCGATGAGGGGCGTTCCGGGGCATTCCAATCATTGTAACGCCTAAGTAATGTTCTACTCCTCTCGGTCTTATTGTTTGTCTTTTTTTAAAAAAGAATGATAATGTTTGTTGAGACCTTTTCTTGTAAGTTGACATATACACCACTGAAGCCTTGAAAGCTTAAAGCATATTCTACTTGCTTATACCGCTCCCAACAGTGCGTTACAGTGTGACACAGTTGGTAGTATTGTATTTTCATTGTGTCACGAGGATATATATAATCCATAGAGAAACTCTCAAGACGAGAACACGAGCTTTGTTTTCCAATATATCTTTGTTTTCATGTCATTCCAATGTTTTTTTTCCACAGTTGTTTTCATGTCATAGATATTGCTTTTGTGCAATTCAAGGTTAACATTTGTTTGTATATGTAGTTGGCAAAAATACAAATACGTGTAAAACTATCTTATACATACATCTTAATTAGGGATGAACTAAAGACCCTTAAACCAAAAACACGATCGAGAGCTGACTCGTCCGAAGCCCTAGCGGGCTCGAGCACTGGTCAAGTTTGTGTTCAATTTTCGGGTCACGGGTTGGACGGGATCGGGTGATGCCAAAAACCGAGAAAATATTAAGGAAATCCATGACCCGCTCGAACCTTCATGGGCCGAGTCACGGTTCCGTTTTTCATGCTCTCGTGAGTCACGGATCAACCCAATTCAGATCGAGTCGAGTCGGGTTTCGACCCGTGTACATTTCTAATCCCAATATATAAAATTGTGTCATATTTGATATACTATTTTAAAAAACTTTTGATTATTAAATTTTTTGATACAAAAGTTTATTGTACAATGTCTAAAAAAAACAAACAATTTTATATTGCATTAGTTCAAACTTCTCATTTTATTTTCAAAATTCTTCAAACAAAAGCTAAACACAAAAGATCGAGCTATAAACTAGTTTTTGGCTTAACATGAAAAAATCGACATCCGGGTCGGGTCAACAACCAAATCCAACAACATTTATCCAATTGGACGTTTGCAAGTCTGCAACTTTACAATCAAACTTTCAAGGGAAAAAAAAAATGGAAGATGAAGAGAGAGGAGGGCCAAGATTAAGCAAAAGATTCAGCGACAAAAACGCACAAGGGGAAGTGGATTACAAAACAAAAGCAGGAACAGCGTGGTCACACTCATATCTGAATCAGAAGCCATGGCATCCCCTTTCTTACCCTAATCAACGCCGTAAATGGATCGCTGAACAAACTCATGCCAACCAAGAACGCCGTGCTGAAGAAGTTGCTCGTGAGGTATTTCTATTTCTCTCATTCACTTCTATATATATATATGTATGTATTTTGTGTTTCGTAGTCTAACCCTAATTTATATTATATGTAAGTTATAATATATATATTTATGATAATGTAATAGTTAGGGTTATGTAACAAGGAAAATGCTGTATTGTATAAAGTTTGCATATTTGTATAAAAAAAAAGTTTTGATTTGTTGTTATTGTATGCTATATATGGTGATCTGTTCGTAAGCAAAGCCCGTGTCAAGTCATAAGAAGTTCGGGTATATTATATGATAAAAATTGATACACACAATGGCAAGTTTGAAATTATGATACGGGCTACAAATGTTTTGCCTAAATTTGGATATCTTTGAACTTTGGAAACACCTTAACAATCTCCTAGGTGGCCTAGTGGTATCGCGTGCGGAGGATAGGTAAAAGACAGGGTTTGAACCTTACTGGGTAAACATCTTGGGATGGGCAGGGAAAATTCTTGGAAATGACATGGGATTACTGGTTAGCGGGTTAGGCTATTTACGTCAGAGCCAAAGGCTTGACTTTCTTTCCCTGGTAGCCTAAACAGGGATTCATTTCGTTTATATCAAGTGAAGTTGTCATTAATGTAAAACAAGTAAGAAAGACCGAGATACCGATGCTTTACAATTTGTGTGCAATGTGCATCCATGTGCATCACTTATTTTCGAATGGTTGATCATACACCCCAATTTTGATGCATAGCCGCCATGTATTGCTCTCTCATTCTTTTTCTATTTTTTTTACCGTAAAGATTTGTTTTACAATAACCAATCCTGTGCGTTGATTATATGTTTGTTGAATCTGTGGTGGTTTTTGTCCAATGCAGTATGCTCAGGAACAAGAGTTTTTTCGACAAGCTGCGCTTGTTTCGAAGAAAGAGAAGGAAAAGGTTAGGAACAAGAGTTTTTTCAACAATCTTAGTTTATGAGGCTTTTCATTTGGTGTTGTATAGTTTAACTCTAAAGATGTCAAATTTTAAGCTTCAACTTCTTTGTAACACAAACATCAGAAAGAGTGTCGGTTTTGCATTGATCTTGTGAATTAACTATAAAGTCAAAGTTCTCTTTTAGTTAGAATGAGGGAAAACAATTTATGAACTTTTTAATGTATCCATTTACACTACCAACAAACCCATGATTGAGCGGGAACTTAATGTCATGTTATATTATTTTCTATGAGTTTATTTTTGTAAAAGAAAATCAAATTTAAAGAGGAGAAGCTCTTTCTTTTGTTGAGAATGTGAAGATTCACGTTAGATAGGTTTGTTTGACTTGATATTTTATTTGACATGTAACTTCGAAGATGGAGAATTTGAAAGCTGTTAGCTTTATGTATATTCGACCACCTGGCTATGATCCTGAAAGTGCCAAAGCTGCAGAGGTTGCTGAGGAGAAGAGAACTCAGGACCCCTCACTAGATCCACATTCGGAGGAGACTCATACGTAATTGATTATGGAGTTCATTGATTTACTGATTAAATTTGAGAGATTTTTTAATGTAAAGTGAGTTATATTTTGCTGCAATTGCAGGGTGCAAGAACCTGTGCCTCCCAATGAGCAAAAGAAGAAGCCAAGGCCTAAAGATGTTTTTGGTCGTGCCCTACCAACGGAAGAAGAATTTGAAGCCCTTAAAAATGCCCCAAAGTATGTTCCCTGCTTTTACACAAGAATGTTTTGATTCCATATTAGTAGGTTCATGCTGTAGTTTACCGTAGATAATCTTTCTATAAGTTCATCTCAACTAGCATCTTATGGAGGCTGTTTGTATTATCTTATCAATTCCTGCTTCGTTATAACTTAGTTATTAGTGATGAAATTTGATGTTCTTTAGAGGGGTCGTTCTTTAGACTTGTTAAATTATGGAATTTAGAATTGCTCTCACAGTGGTAAGTGTGTTAGGCCTGAAATAAAATGCACGTTCATATGCTATAGGAATTGAACATTTAACCATATGATGAATATACGTCTATCTCAC
This sequence comes from Erigeron canadensis, assembly GCF_010389155.1. NCBI lineage: Eukaryota > Viridiplantae > Streptophyta > Magnoliopsida > Asterales > Asteraceae > Erigeron > Erigeron canadensis. The sequence goes on along the minus strand of NC_057761.1, from coordinate 47,026,880 downwards.
AAAGAACCAAATCTTACACCACTAACATCACCGTAGGAAATTGCTTTGTTCCATATTTTCAATCATAAAGATTTAATATTTCATATCATGCTCTTTTACTATTCGAGTCTCATTCACTGATGCGAGCTGTTGTTGATTTAATGTGTTTACTTTGGTTTTCTATCTTTAAAATTAATGACTCACTGTTGAATGTTGATTTAATGTATTTACTTCATTATTATGCAATTATGTTGCTTTTGGGTTTGTTCTATGGGGCAGTATTATGATTTAATCCTGATTCCTTTGTGTATCCTTTGTTTGAACTTAAGAGACTTTTATGTATTTTTTTGTTGATGTTCTAGGATGATATATGAGAACGACCATGGTTGGGTTGGGTAAACCTAACCTGTAAACTCTTCTATGTCAGAAGTTTCAAATGTCTTATATTTTTATGTTACTAATATAAATCTTTGTAGAAACGGTTTACAAAGTTGTGTGCATGGAAAATAATTATGGGGAAACTTTCAACCAATTTCTCTTGTAGCGAAAGTTCTGATTCGGCTTTTTTAAGTCGTTAGAATCAACCATCTTGTTTTAGGCAAGTCAAGGCTTGCTTATCTTTATTATGAAAGTTGTGGCTGCATACATCATCCTTCGTATCACATCTTAATTGAAATACTTTTATTTGGATCTAGATTGTATAATGGAAATGGTAACATTGTTTTAGGATGGAGACTGGTGTTGCTGGAAGGGCAAGGCCATTTGGAATTGAAATACGGAATGTAAAATGTGTGAGATGCGGAGCGTTTGGCCACCAAAGTGGTGATCGAGAATGTCCATTAAAGGATACTATAATGCCTAATGAAGAAAGCCGATTGAAAAGAGATGATCCTTTAACAGCTATCATAGCCCAGACAGAATCATCCGAGGTAATTACAAACTGGTAGATTGTTCAGATTGTCGATCTTAGATGTACCTGAACGAGTGAATGGTAGTACGTAGCATATATTGTTTATGTTGTCTACAAGTGGCAAGTTTGACCTATGTTCTTTTATAAATGAGTAGACTTAAAGGTCAAATTGCACAGAACCTTTTTAATCAAACTTAAAAGTTTAGACTATTACGGTAGTGTTTATATGTAATCATATTTGTCACACTCATTATCTATCAAAAACTAATCAATCAAGTTCTAAGAAGTAAGTGTCTCATGATCAACCTAACCCACCTGTTTTGACTAGTGTCTAATTATATGTTTTGACCTGTTATCTAACCTTCCCAGTTTGCCACCTCTACATAATGTTATGAAACTAAAAATATGGTTGCAGCTCCACAACTTAAAGCCTTTCAAGTGTCAAGTAGTTTTTGTTCTGAGATGTAGTTTCATTTTGCAGCCTCTTAAATGGGAGTTGAAACAACAGCCTGGAATGAGTCCACCTCGTGGTGGGTTCAGACCAGACGATCCAAACCAGCAGATTGTTGCAGAAGACATTTTTGATGAATATGGAGGTAAGCTTGGCAGCTTGCTTAGAAATATAATTTCACAAACACAATTAATCATCACCAGATTAAAAAAAGAATAGCAAGATTAAGTAGATACTATTCAAGAATGGTAGAAAAATGAGGTATGTGAAGTTACAATGAACCCTAATCCTTACCGAGAAACCAATCGCTATCTTTCTTTACCTTAGTCCTCGCCAAAATAAATATGGATCTAGCTAAAAATCTATAGGTGGAAAATTGGGTGGGTTGGGTAGCAATTTAGGGCTGGTAAAATAAGTTGCATCAGGAAACAGACCAGCACCGTTCCGAAGGTTTACACAACTTTGTTGAAAATAACTATCAAGGAGGTTGTAAACATTTTAGAATGCTTTTGAGAACCTTCAAACCATTTAGCCATCTTTAGAACTATATGTTACCTATCGGATACGTTGGCGGTAATGTTCTTGATTTAGGAAGTTGTAAACACTCAAATATACTTGGGCAACTTTTAATATAACAATTTAAGAGTTTTTATTTTTTAACCTTTCCAGACCATACTCTTTTTAGCTAAATTTGTAACCCCTTTGACTCGTGTATCTTTATCTTTTTCTGAAGGCTAGTACATTTTGCATGAGATGGTAATGTTTTATACTATTATGTAGGGTTTCTTGGTGAGGATGTGATCCCTAATCTACTAGCCAACTTCTCTACAAGCAAGCAAAAGAAGTCTAGTAAGAGAAAACACAAAGGACAGTCACCATCAGTGATTAAGGGCCATCAAGACAATACGTCTTCTGATGATGATAGAAAAAGATCAAAGAAGAGTAAAAGTCGACATAAGAAGAGAAAGAAACGAGTACAGTCCGAATCAAGTTCATCTGATGACTCGGAAGTTGATAGGCATAAGAGGAGCAGAGGCAGTGGGCATAGGCGGCATGGTAGATCAGAGAGTTCAGAATCTGACCAGAAACAAAGATTCGAACATCGTCATCACCGTCATCAACACCACCACCGTCACCGTAGACGTTCAGATTACTCAGACTGAGAGTGTTGCAGTAAACCACATTGTACAATTCTGTTTTGACATTTATCGTGTAATTTTGCATCTTTGATAAATGGAAAGAAAAGTTAGTAGGCGTTTGACTTTGAGCTAAGGATGTGCAAAATTGGTCTGGGCCTCTTCTAACCATATTTGTATGATGTCTGGATCTAGAGTGTTTGGTATAGTTGAGTCCACAACTGGAATACAAATGTTGCATTTATAGAAAAATATAGTTATGGCTCAAACATGAAATTCTGTCATTGATGTCCTCTTTTTTCAGAATTACCAACCGGTCTGGGATTGATGTGGTTCCAAACTGGACTTGATCGATTCATCTCTGAATAATTTAGTAACCATAGCTGAGGTGTGTATGAAAGAAGGGATTTTTCTCACCTTCTCATGGAGTACTATCCTAATTGCTAGTAATTCTAATCAGACCCTTCAAACATTCTCACTAACATTGTACAACCCAATCTTTGCCAAATAAGTGAATAACAAACCTTAACCAATTCAAAATGTATCATATACACCCGTGTACCGATAACCCACTGCAATTACTAAAACTCAAAAGTGGCAATTTTCGACAAGACACTGACATGTCGGGTAGAGGCTAAATGGGTTTGGGTTATAAAAGGGTCCACACACTTGACACGTTTAATATATGAGTTGGGTTTAAGTTGAGTTTTTATAATTCTTTTACAACTCCTTAAAAACTTAGATAGGAAAATTTATATAGTATTTTAAATTCAAAGATTTAGTTTCAAATATTGTAATTTTTTTTTTTCATTCATATTTTTACCTTAATATTTTTGTATACTTTTTAAAATTTTTATATTTGTATGTGATAGAAAATGTGTGGTTGAAAATCACAAAAATCTCAACTTATAAGTTATAACTTATTGTGTGATTGAAAATTACAAACAGTTTTACATGACTAAAGTATATATTAAAAATGAGTTGGATATGAAAAATTCAATTTTCTACACAATTTGGGTTGGGTTGGGTCAAGGACTTGAGGTAGAATGACACGTGAATAAATAATGCCACTCCCTCCATTCTGAATAAAAACCTCTCTAGGGTTTTTCGCTGCTTTTTATTTCTTTCCAAACACACTTATTTTATTTTCCTCTAAATAAAAGCTTGAGAAACAATAAATCTTTCACACTGTGAAAAAATGACTTTTGTGAAACGTGCTTTCAGTCAAGCTTCCAGAGCTCTCATGGCGGCCTCCAACACCTCCGCCATCGTCGTCGCACCTAAGCAAGGCAGTTCCGCCGGTATCCGCAAAGTCGTTCCGGTGTCTCCGTCTCTCGCCGAGTTTTTCGGTGCTCCTGAAGTTTCTCGAACTGATGCAATGAAAAAAGTTTGGGTCTACATTAAGGAAAATAACCTTCAGGTATATTTTTATTTTTTTATACTATTTTTTTTTAATTATTATTATATGTTTAATGTTTTATTGATTAATATTTGTTTATATATGTTATAGTTTTTTTTTTTTACTTCTTTGTTTTTGTTGTTAATTTATGAATGATTTCTAGTTAGATGAATTAGGGTTTAGACACAAAATGCGAAAATATCGGTTAATTGATGAAGAGCAATAGCTACAGTTTAAAGTTAGATATACACAAAAGTTTAGAAGTATGATAGACATTATATCAAGATGTGATTAGTTAGGAAAAATAGGTAACATCTAGTGCCGTCTTCCGCTAGTTTTGGGTCTCAATACTGTCTACGCTGGTGTATGGGGGAGGTTGAGATGTAGACAGTCTTGCCCTTACCTAAGGTATAGAGGCTGCTTTCAGGTTCTACCTAAGGTAAAAAAGGACTTCCGGCCTTGCATGGAGTAAAGATTGAACCCTACATCTGTCTCTAAAGACAAAGGTGTTAACCACTTGATCCAACCTTGCGGGTTGTTTCATTATATAAAGACGTGATTAGGTAGGAATTATTTCCATGAATTCGGTCTTTTTTTTGTGTGTATACTAATCAATTTTACGAGAAGCAAAAGAAGAAGTCGCTGCAACAAAGTTATGTTTAGGATTAATATTGAGTATTCATGAGCTTACTAGCTTAATCAAATTTGAAGTAACTATGGCCACATTTTAAAATTAAAACTACCAACAGCATGAGGTGGGTAAAGAAAACAGGGTTTTGTAAAAGCTTTTTTTTTCCCTTTGTATTGGTTGGGGAAGGAGTGTGACAGAAATTGAAGGTTTGAAGTGACATAGGATTGACATAGTACTTAAGTTGTTAAAACTGAATCAAACTAAAATGATGTGTACGGTTTATATTTTCAAAGTTCGCATCATAGTTATGAACTTATAACCCATGAAATCAGGAGTTCTTTTCATTGTAACTTTTTAAGTTAGAAGTACCATGAAAGTGTTTGTGTAGGTTCATGTGATAAATGTGATCACTGATCACCTATCTGTCGTTTTTAAGGGCTATCTATGCATTTTGTTTATGATTGGATACTGCAATGGAATCTTGTTTCTCTTTGGTGAATATATGCATGCCTGTGTAACATATAAATCAGATGGTTTTGAAGTACTGAGAGCTGAAATTTTGAAAGTGGAAAGTGCCTTTCAGTTTTTCATTGGCATGAGATCAAACAAAACTTTTTGCCGAGCTAATGTCTTCTGTCCAAAGTATCATTATATCTGCAGCTTAATGAAGTTTTTAACTGATTGTTGCGGAGGAAACCTTGTTTTCTCCCAAAATGTCATGATATATGTTAAGACATAAATAATTGTAAATTTATAAGATTAAATTTTCTCTAGTACAAATCAGCTCCCTGTTTACCAGGCTTTAGTATGAAATGATTTTTAAAGAATTTGACATCAAATTCAGAAAGAGAATAATTTCTTGTTTAAATGCTTTTAATAATGGAGAATCAGAACATGCTTCTAGTGTGTTTAGATGTATAGCCATGTTTCTTGAAGGATTTCAATTGAGATTGTTTTGCAGTGTCAATTTCGTTGCTCTTTAACTCTCATGGTAATTTTTGTATGACATCCAGAGCGTAGACTTGCCTTATACTTTTCTTCGGTTTCAAGTTTATACAGTGATCAAATTCTCCAAACCATTATACTCGATTTTGCTACAGGTTTACCATTATTGTGCAAATTTGCCAAAATTAAAAGCACCAAATTCCTGAGAATGGGCAATATTGGATGAATTTGCACATGTCTAAATGCAAGTGTAACATTAAAATCGACACTTTTACCCAAATCATACATAACTGGAAAGTATTCTGTGCTTTCTTGCACTTCTACACAGATCAGTGTTTCTTTTTAAACGTGCAATGGTTCAGACCCCTGATCACTCTTATGCTACTGCTATGTGCTTGTTCCCACTTGGTTATGCTGCTTAAACGTGCATAATGGGCATCCAAGAAAGAATAACAGATTGGATTAGGGTCAAAATGGTTTCTATAATAAGCTGGTGAAAACTGGTCAGTTGGGTCCATCTGTCCACACTTTTGGCTTGTCTAACTCATTTGACCAATCGACCCTTATGCTCCGTCTGATTGTCCGCAGTCTTTTTTGGAAGATTATATGTATTCTCAAAAGATGATTGGATGGTCTTGCCCGTTGGCAAGCCTTTTTGAAGCTCGAAAAAAGCCGGAAAACTGTAAAGGAAGCGTACATCACCTAACCTAAAAAGATTTGTGCATATTTTGAAAAACAACCTAAATCTAAGACTACCCTAAAAAGATTTGTGCAGGCTACCATGAGACAAAAGATCTTCTTTCTAAAGAGCTGCTTTTTGTTTTAAGTTATCAAACCAATTTGAATTAGTCTATTTTCATATAATTGATTTAGATTGCTACTATATAGGCCTATAGGGTATCTCCATCTCAATTGTTACTTGACATATATGATATTGTGCAGAACCCATCTAACAAAAAAGAGATCCTCTGTGATGCGAAGCTAAAGACTATTTTCAATGGGAAAGACCAAGTTGGGTTCCTGGAGATTGCAAAGCTGCTATCACCACACTTTGTGAAGTCTGGTTGATCTTGCTATCAAATCAAAAACTTGTTACATGATGTGAATGTTAATTTTGGATTTATTAGGAAACCCATCTGCTCTCATGGCTATGCTTTTTGTTTCGGCGATCTTTTGAAACATGGCCTACAAAATTTTAACTGATGGCGCTTGTTAGTCATTATCATGTTGTGATTCTGAAACATGGCCTACAAAATATCAATTGATGGCACGTGTTAGTCATTATAATGTTTTGCTCATCTGTGAAAACCTAGTTTTCAAATTAATCTGGTACATTAGGTACCTACTCTAATATTTCAAATCTGTAACAAAACGATAGAATACCTATATTAGAGAATATTTACTAAAACTTAAAAACATATAACAAGTTAACAACTACTTTGAATAGCTTGATGCCAAAGCTAATTGATCGCTTAATCTAAACTTAATCTCTCCATCTGAATGTCATCATTCTGTCCCGTATTTGAGCCCAATAATGCTGAAGTTTCGTTGATCCTTACAAGTGCATTGGCTCTGCTTACGACTTTGTTTTTCAATTCTGTCAGATAACACATATACTGTTCCAACTCTATCGCATTCATCCCGTCAATATGCTCATCGTACCCGTAATCTTGATGAAAATTGTTCACAGGCAACGTTGTTCGATATGTTTTCTGGGTTGCTTGTGTTTCTGATTCAGCAATCACGTCTTGGTTACTGCTGTTATTAAGGTGATTATCAAGGACGATATCCACATGCGGGTAACCAAACGAATACATACGCCCACCTGGAGATTTAACGAGAATCGCTATCTGGGCTCCAGTCAATAAACACAATTCAGACGCTTTCTTGAAAAGCCCAGTTCTTCGCTTTGAGAATGTTACTTGGCGACTACTGTTGTTTTCGATTTTCTTCATCTCGATCTTTTTCCTGCCGGCTGTCTTTTTCTTGATGATGGTGCTAGTCTCCCCGACAAGGTTTGTTGTCGAAACCATGGTTGTGACTTTTGCGAAAAATTAATAATACGTAACAGTTTTATGTTTGTTATCTAATGATATGATAATGAGTTGTATTTATAAAGATAGAATTATCGAAGAGTTTAACGCGTCATCTCACCGCAATCGACTACGCGCTCAACAAACTACAAACATCTGCCGCGTATTTATTTTTGGAAGTTGCTAAACTTAAATACTTCATGTTTTATGGTTATGTATAATTTTTAAGCTATATGTTTTTAATCGTTACTTAGCATTTTCTAATATATCTTATTATTATATTATAATTAACCATAAACTTAAGGGCTTAAGGCTATATTATCTTTTTTACTGCCGAATTTCAACTTACAATTCTAGATTATTTAACAAATTTCTTTATGTCTGTACAATACATCAACTTATAATATAATAAAGTAATTATTTTTCTTACACTACAAGATTACAGCAAATAATATTAAATTATATCATTGTCAAAATTAAACCTTGGTCTCTACTTCAAGGAGTAAAAGTCTTTACCAAATTGGTTAACTCCACATTGACTAGTAAAATTATTAATTAATACCAAGTATAACAAAAAATAACAATAATATTGGGCATCAAGTATGATATATTGATATGGACAAAAAGGTAATTATATACTGTATGTTTTTTAAGTGCAAAAGAAGATGATATTTATGGACAATTAAAAAAATTTCTAACTTATGTGGAAAAAATGGGTGAAGTTAATATAATTGAAGCCATCAAACAAGGGTACATGAACGTAGATTCACATCTAGATCTAAATAACCGTGGCTATTCATGTTGTTTATAGTATATAACAACAAGTAAATATCTGATGTTTGATGAACGGTTTGTAAATCATTTGACATTACTTGTATTTGTTTAGTTAACAAATATAAACAAAAATGTGTTTGTTTAATTAAATGAATGAACAAATAAATTAATATAAACAATGCTTTTCTTCATATTCATTGTTAGACATTATAACTTTAACTCAAGAAAAAAAAAATGAATTCTAACTTACAAGATATTATATTGTGAAAGATATAAGTTATTTATCTTCTATATATAAGGATAGTTTTGCCATTTTATTCCATGACTTTTTCTACTCATATTTTTCTTTTATATATAAGGACAGTTTTGCCATTTTATTCCATGACTTTTTCTATTCATATTATTGTTTAACTTTTTTTGTTAAAAGATTAGATAAGTCATTTGTATATTTATTTCAAAACAAAAATTATATATTAATTTAATATAATTTTTCTTGCGCATAATATCTTAAGTTCGATCCTTAAAGATGACAAATCTTAGAGTTTTTTACTTTGAATACTTATAACAGTTTGTGGTCTTTGGGGTACTCACCGAGAGGTTTTGCAAAGGGAAATAATCTCTTCACAACTATTTTTAAGCCATTCACACAACACTGTGCTGGAATCATATAATCCATTATACAAAATGTTCGGGAAAAGAAAAACAAAAAAACAAATACTGGGTTTTGTTATTCTTCCATCTCTTTCAAAACAAACATCACTCAATCAAAAACAATCGACACAGAATTCAAACACAAAAATTAAATGAACCAATTAGTAGAAGAGCACTTTGACATCCTGACTAAAACTGGTCAGAAAACTGGTTACTCCAAACCCAGGCTTGTACCTACCTCTCATTCTCTCATTACTATTATATCTTTGGAGTTTGTTAATCATATCCGATATCCCGGCTATCAATTAACTCGTAGTAAAGTGCTGAAAATTATTTTATTTTTTCTATAAGAGACGGTTATTTTTATTAGTAGAATATATTTTAGCAAAATCATTATTTTTTCCAATCGTATTTTCTAATTCCAATTAAACATCTTTTCTTTCAATTGATATATGTATTTCAGTAAGTTTTTACTTTTTAGTATCAGAAATCATATATATAATGATAACCGTTAGGGAAAAGTTTGTAATGCTTATCACATAGATTAGAATTATAATCAGTGTATACGAATGTACCTTAGCGAATAATAAGGTTATGTTTTCCGCAGATAGAAGTTTACCTTCCGGTTGTAGACTAGTACTTGGGTGTTTGTATTTATTTGCATTATTTTCTTGACATTTAAAAGTCATATTTTATATCAGGACGAAATTAATACTTTTTCAAATGTGGAAAAGGAATGAACAGATAGTGGTTTTTTTAACAGGGGAGCGGTTCACAGTGACGGGGATTACCACCGAGCTGTTCATGTGTGGATTTATGCAGAAAGTACTCGACAGCTTCTTTTACAAAAACGTGCCGATTGCAAGGATTCATGGCCTGGATTATGGGATATCTCTAGTGCGGGTCATATCTCGGCTGGAGATGCGTCCCTTATCACTGCTAGGTAAAGCGACGGACTAGAGGTTGCAAAATGGGTGGGTTGGGTAATGGGGAGTATTGGACAAAAACAGGTGGATCTAGCAGCCAACACTGTTGTCCATGCTCGGTAAATGTTACAAACAGTTGATGCAGGGATTCTAAAGGTGACAAAGTAGGTGGGTTGGGTACTTTACCCAAAAAAAATGGTGGGTTGGGTAGTGCTCAACGGGTCAAACAGGTTCTGAGTAGTGAAGGGTGCATATTGGATTAGATTGAACCAAAACAATTTTATCTCTTCATCTCGTTAGAGAGGAGACATAACCAGAATTGACCCATTGACCTAAATTGCGCGAAATTTCCAACTCTATATGTGATTATAAAAGAGATTTATACTAATAATTTAAATCTTTTCAAAAAAGCAATGTAGGTTGTTAATCATATGAATATACATTGGGCGACTTTCTATCCACATTTTTATAGATAGTTTACCCAATTAACAAGTTAGAGCAAATATATATAACCCAAATCGACACATGTTAGGTATATAGGTCGAAATTGCTGTCTCTTAGTGTGTGGAGATTTTGTTGAACAGTCATCTTTATTAATAAGAATATCTGTATCATAGGAGAGAACTTCAAGAAGAGCTTGGCCTGACACTCCCAAAGGATGCCTTTGAATTGCTATTTGTTTTCATGCAACAGAGGTAAATTGCTAATCTTTGCTACTGTATTTATATTTATTTTTAGGGTAAAATAAATAGAATGCTCTTATAATGTAAGTAGTCATGTATCACTTGGCAAATGTGTTTTACGTTGAATTCAATTATTGTTTCACTTGACACATCATGTATTTAATATGTGAATTCAATTATTGTAAACTGGGTTTTTTTTCTTGCATCTAATGATAATTTTTAAATTTGCAGTGTCACAAATGACGGTAATTTCATCAATAATGAATTCGATGATGTTTATTTGGTGACAACAGTAGCCCCCATTCCCCAGGAGGCGTTTACTCTTCAGGTGATGGATGATTCAATCATTGTGTGATCTGAGGATATTTACCAAAACTTTGCTAGCTATGGCCTCTTGTCACTAAAGTTCATGGAATGCCTTCTGATGTCCATAGTTGGAGGTGGCATGATCTGCGGGTTGGGTAACAGTCAACAGAGGTCATTTTTAGTATGGTTTAGATTGGGTCGAATTGACCCAGACTCATTCTTGCAATTAATTAGGATATTAATAAACAAATCATTCACCAAATATGGTACACAAACAATATCATTACTATTGAACCTGACTGGATGCTATTGAAATCTAAACATGTGTTTGTTCTTTGTTCTAGGAATCTGAAGTTTCTGCTGTTAAATATATCTCTATTGAGGATTATAAACAGGCACTTGCCAAAGAAGATCCTCAATATGTTCCATACAGTATAGATGGACAATATGGTCAACTTTTTGACATAATTATCAAAAGGTACGTAACTTAGGATGCAAGCACTTGGATATTTTCTGGTAGAAGGATATCTTGATGCCAATGCATCGGCGGAAAAATTTATTATTTAGTTGAAACTTGTGTAGGTACCAATGTAATGCAGAAGCACGAAGTTTGGATATTCAAAAGATGCTCAACCGTTATGCTCCTATTTCACTTAGTGCAGAGGTTGTATTCTCCTTCATTTCGTTTATCTTTGTTTCTTTTGTGTAAATGGGTCAATTTAGGTTCTTTTGTGTAAGTAGATCTGTTTAGGCTATATTTGCCACCTCTACTCTAGTGTGACTAATCAAAATATTTTGACACAGCTGACTGGTCTGACTGTGGAGGACAAGGAAGCTATGATTTTACTCATTCGTGCGGCAAGTATGATGGATGATATATTCCATCAGCAGGTTTGTCTTAATGAATTCATAGCAGTTTTAGATAATCACCTGCTTGACTGATTATTTAAGGAATTAGTACATTAGATTGCATAAAACAACGTTCTTGTGATAGTAGAAGTTTCCAGTGAGATGGGAAGTCTCTCAAGTTTAGTCAAAAAAAGCGGTTATTACGTAATTTACCCTCTGATAATCAGTCTTGTTGCAGTTAACATTAAACTGATTATGGGACCCCCTAAAGGCCTAAATAGTCAAGAGAATTTGTTTATCTAAACTGTAAGAACTGATTATTGGTTGTTTAGTCTGAAGTGCTTTGATAGAATGTTTTCCTTCTTTATATCTTCTTGCTTTTCCATTGAATCAGGTTTGGTGCAGCAATCCATCTTTAAGGAAATGGTTAAAGGAGCATGCTCAGATGTCTGAATTCGACAAGTTAAAATGGCATTATTATCTGATAAACAAAAGTCCATGGTAAGACCCTGCACTGCAAGCCTATTTAAAAGGTTGCAGGAAAATAGTTAGCTACTATCAAAGAGAAACTTAGCCACAAATTTGTTGATGGTTTTCGTTTTTTAAGAAATGACATGGCATCTTTCATATAAAATTAATTATTAAATACAGGGCATCTGTTGGCAATTAATTAATTGTTATCTGAGTGAGTAATGTGAAGTTACTTGGTTTGGTAGGTCTTCCCTTGATGAGAATGAAGCATTTTTGACGACTGCCGACTCCGCAATTAAATTACTTCCTGAAGCGACAAAGCCAATTGCAGGGTGGAAAGGTCTTGAATACAGGGCTGCCTTTCCGTTGCAGAAACCACCTGGCGCCGATTTCTACCCTCCAGACATGGATAAAACGGTATAGGGTTTTCAGTATTTAAATGGTAAACTTGTTTGTGATTTCAATTTACCATGTCCAATGTTAAGTCAAATATTCTAGCATGATGAGACAGATGAGCAGAGGGGTGAAAATGGGTGAGTCCGCCAGGTTGGGTGAGAAATCATTTTCGTATGGGTCGAAACATGTTGGGTTGGAAAAAAATGTCCCAATTTTTTAAAGTTCTTCAAATTTATCAGTGTATGAAAAATGATTAGATTACCGCATAAAAGTCTAACTTTCTTGAACATAATATAAGAGGTTTTTATGCAATTGAAATTACACTTTGGATGACTTCCAAATTCCAATTCATTTGCCCTGTTGCCTTAAAAGATAATATTTTTAATTTTACCCATTTGGCTATTAGAGATAGAAGATAAGTACATAAACCAGATTGACCCGTCTATAAGTATATGGGCAGAACTTGCCACCTCTGATGATGGATGACCCAAAAGTTTTGTTTCTTGTGTCAGGAATTTGAATTGTGGACAAAGGGGCTTTCAGATGGTGAAAAACAAGATGCAGCTGGATTTTTCAGTGTTATCAGGAGGCATAGCGACTCTCACTTCAATAATACAACGTGTTCTGTACATGATCTCTATAGCATCCCTTATTCTCAAGAATATTCTGCATATCTTACAAAAGCTTCTGAATTATTGCATAAAGCAGCCAATCTGACTAGTTCACCCAGGTAAGGTTTTTTAAAAAAATTATGTGACCGTGTGTTTTAGAAAGCTATCGAATTTTGATGTCATTCATGTTTTTATAGTTTAAAGAGACTGCTTGACAGCAAGGCTGATGCTTTCCTCTCAAATGATTATTACGAGTCAGATATAGCTTGGATGGAATTGGTTAGGGCTCACTTCATTTCTGTGTATCTTTATTCACTAGTTGACCTTTTTTTTTTTTATCAAACACATGGAAGAGAGTAGATGATTTTTAAAAATTAGCTAATAGCTGGCAGCCTCAAAGTATATGGTTTTCACTTGGTTGTTATTATATCTTCTTTCATCTGTTACTCACATAAAAGTATTGAATACATTTAACCTTAAATATCGACTAGAATTGTTTCATGGTAGAGATGGAAGTGATGTTTTTATCAATATTATATATATATATATAACTTTATTAAAATAAAATTTGCTCTGCAATTGGTTGTAGAGTGTTATATAATTTGTTATGTAAATAGAACGATGAAATGAAGATGATGATAAAAATAACAATAATGATAGTCTGTTGTTTAAGCTAGTACATGTGGTCTTTTACTTCCTTTCATTATATGTTGCTTATGGAGGGCATATCTTATGTTCTATTAGGATTCTAAGGTGGATGTTACTATTGGCCCATACGAGACTTATGAAGATGAACTATTTGGATATAAGGTATTATTACATATTTTATACTCATTTTTGTTTTAGCACCAACTAGTGATGTTTCGAATTTGAATTATGAGCTGCGGAAATTCCCATGTATATCAGTATAAAAATATATTGTAATTGTATAAATCAACTCAGGCTACGTTTGAGGCGTTTATTGGAGTGCGAGATGACAAAGCAACTGCTCAAGTGAAACTATTCGGGGATCAATTGCAGGTGCCATCTTAGATCAATGTCACCTGCGTTCAGTTTTATGAACCCTAGTATTTATATATAATCAATTAAACATATTATGTAGGTTTTGGAGCAAAATCTTCCAATGGACAACGTTTATAAATCAACAGAAGTGATGGCTGCACCTATTCGTGTTGTGCAGCTTGTATATAATTCAGGGGTGAGTCCTATGGACATAAAAGGGATTTTTAGCTACTTGCTTTTTTTTTTACTAGCTATTTTTGGCATTACATAATATTTAGAAGAATAAAAATTATAAAGTTGAGATGTGTCGTTTTATGTATTTGAGGTCAGTGCAGGATGTGAAGGGTCCTCAAACTGTTGCATTCAACCTTCCAAATGATGAGCGAATAGTCAACGATCGTGGAACATCAATGGTGATGCTGAAGAATGTTTCGGAGGCAAAGTAAAGAATCGAACTCATGATCATACAGCTAAATATATCTTATTATGATTTTTTTGCCAACTACATTAATGCATAGCCAAGAGTAGCTTTTTCCTACCCGTGGCAACATCCCTAATTTTAACTCATGAACGGGTCGATTTGGGCAGTGATTTATCTCAAACGGGGCAAATAAAAAAACTTGAGCTAATATGGGAACTGGCCGAATGGGTTGAAACTCACCCAAACCTTAATTTATTGCATACAACTCCTAAATCGTTTATTGTAGAGATTCAAGATAATGTGTTTTTTGGTAATCATATTGAACACATTACGTATCTAAGAAAATGGAACAGAATGTTTTAGCTGACCAACTTAACACATACTAAAAATAACTGTTTCACCCAAACCTTACCAACCCACCTGATACTCCATCTCGTCATTCTTAATATTTCTCCAGTATTGAGAACTGAGTTGGAAAAATGAATTGTCAGGTTCAAGCTTATTCTTCAGCCTATATCTGATGTATGTATCTGTAAGGAAGAGCGGGAACTGGTTGACTTTGACTCTTTTTTCACTCATACAATTTGCCATGAGTGCTGTCATGGGATTGGACCACATGCTATAACACTTCCAAATGGTCAAAAGTCAACAGTGAGATTGGTCGGTTGGTTTACTATTATATTACTAATTTGATGCTTCTTGTTTATAATAAGCATAATTGCTTTATTTCTTCTCTTATACTAGTATGATATAACAGGAACTACAAGAACTCCATTCGGCTTTGGAAGAAGCTAAAGCTGACATTGTTGGTCTCTGGGCCCTAAAATTTCTCATCGAGAAGGTCTGTACTGATTTACTACTCGTATTATTTACATTTGTGCATACTTCTGGATCATGCATAAAAGACGGTAGCCCTAACTAGTGCTATTTTGTGAGCGCGACATTGAACATAGATGTTAGTATTTTGTAATACAGAACATATAACTTAGTATTCAAGTAGTACTATACACTATATGATTGGCAGTACATTGTGTGTAAACAAATTTACCATTCGATATGATTTACCAAACTTACTACCACCAAGGTGGCCTAGTCGTCAGGGTCTCTAATGTCCTCATAAGAGGTCTCAGGTTCAAACCTCCTTAGGTAATACATCTTAGGGTGGCTGGGTAAAGGGTTCGGAAACGGCCATGGGGATATCCCTGTTATGCCGAATACATCCGAGTCAGACTTGCGATCTCGAGGTAACTTTATATTAAGCATTTGTGTACCCATATAGTATCAAATAAAATAAGTTATTTTCTACTGTACTCTAAAAATTATATTATTCTATGGGGTGGCCAAATCATGTGGGGATTAGGAGGGAGGTATTTTACCGGCATCATATGGCTCATACGGGGTGGGTCGATGGGTATCCAATTGTGGTACCGGGGCTAGGTCCCCCCCCCCCCCCCCCCCCAAATTACCCTTTAAAAATTATATTATCCTTTTATGGGTATTATCTATTATGTCAGTATTTTCCAAGTCCTACTTTCTGACCAGGACCAATTTTAAAGAAAATGATGTAATGTTGCTGCTTGAAAGGCATGTCTGCTATTAATGTTGATTTTTGGCCCAGTAATCATGAAATGGCCAAAAGGTAATTAAAACACGAGGTACCAAAATATAATTTTTAATGTAAAGAGGCAACATTTTCTTTTACTCGTGTATTGAGGTCAGCATAATTCTTTTTTTTGTTTTAATAATGATATCAGTTGTTTTGACCTTTTGGGTTGACCAGGGTTTGCTTCCAAAAAGCCTGGTCAAGTCCATGTATGTTTCTTTTCTTGCAGGTTGCTTCCGTTCAGTACGTTTCGGGTTAGAGGAAGCTCATGGGTAATCTTTCTAGCCATGAATATTTTTATCTAATTAAATGTTTTCGAGGTGGTTTTTGACCCATTGTTTGGGGCATCTTTTTTATCTTGAGAGGGTCAAACAAAGTTATACTGCTAGATTTAACTTAAAGGGACGAGTCAAATGAATTAGCGGGCTAAATGTGTTGAAAGCCCTCTGAATGCATAATAAAACCCTTAATCTTTTTACCCCAGAAAGTTCAGCTTACATTGTAATAATTTTTCAAAATATTTTTTACGTAGAAAATCATAAAAAGAAGCATTAGCTAGCAAGCCCATCGTTTGTTTAAACCCATACAAAAAGTTGACTATTTGACCTGTTACACAACCCACCTATATTTCCACCATAGTGTCTGCTTAGCATAATTCTTCAATCAATTTTAATGAATTCTCAGAAAAGGACAAGCACTGCAGTTTAACTGGTTGTTCGACAAAGGGGCCTTTGTTTTACATCCTGATGACACATTCTCTGTTGACTTCGAAAAGGTATGTACATCCAAACATTTTTCTCTGATATATGTGCAGTTAAAAGTGTCCATACGAATTGATAACAGAAGATGAATTTTACTTAAACTGTTTCACTCGTCTTTATAGATTGAAGATGCAGTGGAGAGCTTAAGCAGGGTTATACTAACAACACAAGCGAAAGGTGACAAAGATGCAGCACAAGAACTTCTTGCGAAATACTGTGTGATGACAAAACCGTTAAAAATTGCTTTGGAAAAGCTCGAGAAGGTTCAGGTAAATTCCAAACCATTAAAATTGCAGCATTTTCTTCATAGCTATTTGTCAAAATTTCTACATCAAACTACATTTTTGTTATTGTGTCATACTCTCTCTTTGTGTTCTTTTCCACATATTACTCCTTTTTGCTATTATTGGACATTCAAGCATTTTCCTAAAAATTTCAAACGTATATTTATGACATGTATTTCGTTATCTAATTACTCGTTTCACACTCTTTGCTCCTCATTAGCTCTGCATTTTGCCAATTTGCAGGTTCCGGTGGATATAGCACCCGAGTTTCCAGTTGTTGAGAACCTGCTCAAGGAAGTGTAATATGGTTGTTTCTCTTCCCTTTTTTTTTCTTCCTAATCTTGGATGATTTGATGATATCCTTGATGAATAAAACATGTACAATCAAATCCTTTGATTCTAAGAAAATAAAGTATTACATGTACTTCTTTGTGTTTATTGTTCTTTTAAACAATCATGTGTTTGTAAAACCGATGTCTTACTCGGGTTATAAGTGATAAGAGGTTATAAGACCATCTTCATTCACAGATCACAACCAAACCCAACCATATTATTCCTTAAAAAAATAATTTCTCTCTTATATGTGTACTCAACCAAACTAAACTTAATTTCTACACTTTCATTAACAACCCAAACAAATTATATTTTTTTAAAGAAATAATAATGTTTTATATTTGCAACTAATTATATCAAATATAAATATTAAAAAACATACCACTTACAGTTATACATACTGCAACAAGATTGATGTTAAAAGAAGACCAAACAATGTTTGGTTAAACAAACCAGTCAACCCATTAAAAGATTCCCATTATACACGACCAAGCAAACCAAATTTGTATTGATGAGAATCGTCTAAGTGATAATCGATGTCAAAATTTAGACTATTAATAAAGTCCATCTGCAAACAGTAAAACCAAACGGTTTGATTTTAAACGTAAGGGATAATTGACTGATCGATGAGACTTCGACATACCATAGGGACAATCCATGTAATTTGTTTGAATATTTAATTGAAACATCTAATATAACAAATTAACCATCAGATTTAGTGGTTAATAATCTTAAATTTCTCATAAAAAAATGTTTGAGTTCAAATCTCATTAAGTAAATATCTTGGGGGTGGTCTAGGTAGAGTTTGAGAGCGACCAGTGCTGACTTAACCTTTTTGGTGGCTCCAAGCAAGATGAATTTTGGAGGCTTTTTTTGATGACTTGCAAGTTTTGATTCGTATCTCCTCATAACAAGTTTAGTTTAATTTATTTGTTTAGTCTGTCTTTGAACACAACATTTCCTTTAGCACATCCTCTAACAAGCGGAGATGTAATATAGACACTATGATTTCTAAAACCATTGTATAATTTAAGTTTGTTTTTCACATTACAAATGTAAAGTAACCTATCTATTAAAATTGTGGAGATGCCCCTAACGGATTTCATTGTAAAATAATAAAATAAAGTTGAAGTATAATAATATTACCTTGCCAATTAAAATTTGGGGGCTTTAGGCTCTTGCCTAGCCCAAACATATCATTTAGCCGGCCTTGGGAGCGACTATAGAAATACCTGATTAAGTTGTATATATATAAGTTAAAAACTCGTCCTCATTTAACACTACAGACAAGTGAAACATCTATTTACCCGTTTTATCAAGCCAACAAATTTATTCTAAACATGTATGGTTATAAACGAACGACATGCACACAAACAAGGGCTTGTAATGTTCTTTATTTCAAAGTAACTAGTGATCACGAATGAAAAACAAACATATAAACGTATCTTTAAAAAATATTAAGTTCGTTATGTTTAGCAGCAAATACAAATGAGCTTAGTAGAAAACATATAAAAAGAAACAAACAACTAACACTACATTCTTGAGTTTTTTATTTAAAGGATTGGAAAAGAAAAGACAAGAAAAATTGTCTTTTTTCATTCTTGAGTTTTTTGTTCTAAAAGAAAGGAAAAGGAAAGAATGGAAAAGTTAAGGCATTTTTCATCCAAAAGTTTCTGACCATAATTGGCCAGATTGTGAAGGATAATTTTATAACTTACAGGAAAATTACAAATTTATCCTCTCTACAACCATGTTATTACGTCCTTCCATTGACTCTTCCATTACCCAACACCCGCCATATACTTGCATCAGACTCCCGCCATATTTCTGCCTCTTCCATTACCCACTATTATTTATCCTTATTCCAATACCCAATACACAAATCCAATCATATTTCTCACACACATCTCTCTCCTTCTACAAACTACCCACAGTGAGGTAAATTTTATTTTTATTTTTATAATTAGAAGTCAAATTAATTTTGTTTATTGAAATTGCAAATATTTTTGTTCTTGATTTCTTGGAATTCTTAAATATTCGAGAAATCTTTAAATTTTTGGTTACAGGGGTTTGGGACACAAGTGGATTTGAGAAAATCGGGTTGACACTTTCATTGTTAAGGTACAATTTTTTAGGGTAATCCATATTATATATAATTATATATTAATTATTCTTGTATAGGAGTTTATAAATTGAAGTTTGATTGTTGTTCGTATTAGGTTGGTGTTACCATTTACACTTTGTGCTATCAAAAGAGTAATATTTTAATGTAAAACTCTGATAGTTCATAATATCTTTGAATTTGTGGCTGAAAATTTGAGTTTATAGCTTTTGAAAATCAGAATCCAAAACAAGAGATTGAACTAACTTATACACTGATTTTATCTTTAACAACAATAGCTATGATGATGACTAAAATATGGATTGATTTTTACCTCTTAAAAAGCTAAAGTACAAGGGAGTTTATTAGCTATTAAATGGAAATTACATTAACTTCTTGAACCATGTGATACTCTTTCGTTCATTAAGCTCAAATGAACTAAAATATATTGATTGCTATTGGTCTAACCAAGTGTAAGAATTATATTTTGTTTGTCCATTTACCAATTTAAATGTACTACAATTCATGGCCTTTTAAATGTACCTGAGTTAGTTAATCGCTTGATATGTTGCTCTTAGAAAAGTGAATAGCTTAGTATGTTGAAGCTCAGACTAGTTAATCTATGTAACATACTGTAAACTGAAACTAAAATCATTTGGATACGTAGATAGACTTGCAATGGATGACGAAATATATCTTGGGACTCAACATTTAGTTGCAATTAATCTGGTTTGTTTAGTGGCGGCTCTTATTATACATCGTAGGAGATGTAATAGAAAACGTTTAATTGACCCGGAGATGATGTTACATAATAAAAAAGTACGACAGGAGATTTTGCACAATCTCACCACAAGTGGAAAATGTCGTAAACTTATCCGAATGAGTGAGAATGCTTTCATGATATTGTGTCAAAAGTTGAAGAGCGAATGTGGTCTTCAAGCAACTCAACGTATGTGTGTAGAGGAACAAGTTGTTACATTTTTACATATAGTAGGCCATGATTTGAGAACTAGCCATGTCTCTTGGTTATATCGTCGATCAGAATCAGCTACAAATACACATTTTCATAGAGTTTTGAATGCAATATTATCACTAGAAGATCAGTATATTCAACAACCTACTGGTGATATAGTTCCAAAAGAGATTCAAGAAAAAAAGAGATTTTATCCATTTTTCAAGGATTGTAGGGGCAATTGATGGTACACATATTCGTGTGAAAGTGGCCAATAAAGATGCGGCTAGATATTGTGGTCGTAAGGGATATCCGACGATTAATGTGTTGTGCGCGTGTACGTTTGATTTAAAGTTCACATATGTTTTAAGTGGTTGGGAAGGGACAGCTTATGACTCGAGAATAATTAAGGATGCACTTACTAGAGATGATAAGTTAGTTATTCCTAACGGTATTTTTTTAAACCAAACTTCGTTGGATTAACATTTTTATATCATGATACTGATGTTACTACGTTTATAGGTAAGTTCTATTTGGTTGATGGTGGTTTACCTCATAAAAGCACCCTCGTAGCACCTTATAGAGGTGTTAGATATCATTTGAAGGAGTATTCTTCTCGTGGTCCTCGGAATAAACGTGAGCTGTTTAACCTTCGTCATGCCTCGTTACGGAACTCCATCGAACGCGCATTTGGTGTTTTGAAGAAAAGATTTGCTATACTTAGATGTTCAGAGCCTTTTTACTCGCCTGAGATACAATCTGACATATTTTTGGCATGCTGTATTTTACACAACTTTTTACAAGAAGTTGATCGTAACCAAGAACTTGAAGATAAAGTGGCACGCAAGATATTAAGTGCAACACAAGACCTGGAACCTTATGCTCCAAGAGAAATAGATGACAGTGGAGACCAACTAAGAAATTCAATTGCAAATGAAATGTGGAATGAATATTTGTTGGACCCAAACAACGAAATTAATATGTCTATCTAGTTGGTTGATATTTCTGGATGTATTTGTACTTTGAACCTTGTTTATTTTATTTCTGGATGATGAACTTCCTTTTCTACCATTCAGCTCTTAGCTTTTATTTTTTTTATCTAGCTCTTGTATTTATTTATGTTTTATCCATCACCTCTCGTATAGTGAAATTGATTGACCAGGAGCGTGTTAGCTCCACAAGCTGGCCAGTAACATACTTGTGTTTGTGCTTTTATTATTTGTATTAGTTATATCTTATTGGTTAGACTAATATATTATGTTTTATCTTATTGGTTTCTACAGAGATTACCAATGGCGAAAAAGTTAATGATGGAAATAACGTGAAGGAAGAGAGGATCCAATGGAATGTCAAGATGGATGCGGTTTTCATTGAAGCTATGAGGAAGGAACATGATGATGGGAATAGAATTGGTGGAACATTTACTTCTCTTGCGTATAGTAATATGGTAAATTATTTAAGAAAACATCTTCAAAGGGAGTTTACAAAAGAGCATTTGATGAATCGACTCAAAACTCTTAAACTCCATTTTTCTCAATGCTATGATATGTTTCGGGGACTTATGTTGAGTGGCTTCGCATGGAATTCTGAGACAAACTTAATTGAGGCCGAGGAAGAAGTATGGGAAACACTAATCAAAGTAAGATTGAAGTTTTTTTTAAGGACTTATCTTTTTATATCAATATTTCGTTTATATAAGAACTTATCTTTTTATGTTCATATATCTCCTTCATATAACAGGAAAAGCCTGAAGCTGCAAAGTGGAAAAACAAACAAATATGTCATTACGAAGAATTGTTGTATTTGTTTGCAAAAGATAGAGCAACATGTGCATCTGCTATAACTACAAAAGAGAGGAAAAATATTTTGAACAATGGTAAAAGAGTGGAAACAATTGAAGAGATTGATCAATTGTTAGAATCTGATGTGATTATTTTGGAGACTCCCCCTAATATAGATAATATTGATGTTAAAACAACTACAAAACCTTCTAAAGAGAAGCTTCCGACTATAAAGGCAAAAAATAAAAAGAAAAGAAAACTGGAAGAGGAGGAGGATTTCGAAGGTAAGGTCATGAGTTCCATTAAGGATGTAGCTGAAGCTATTCGAGAAAATACAAAGGTATTATTTTTATTTACATTATGTTTGAATTTTATGGTTAAATCCAGCCAACGTCATGTTTTATGAGTAGTTGCTGTCTTATTTTAATTGGATGGTTAAAATGTGAACTTTTTAATACGTCTACTTATTATCAAGGTAATGAAGAGCTCACGTCCACATGTTTACTCTGAGGAGGAGATCTACATAGGACTAGAGAGTATGGATTTGGCTCCAAATCAGATTAGAAAAGCTTATCTTTATTTGGTGGAACATCCGGGAAAAACACGTGCACTGTTTGGATGTCCTTCCATTATGCGGAGGGAAATGCTAGAAGAAATGATGACTGCAAGTGACTGAAACAATTGTGTTTTGATTGTTCTACTATCAATGTAAGTAGTTTATTTAGCCTAGTAGCCTAATCATTGTAGTGGATAAGAAAAAGGCTTTTGATGTTGTTGTTGTTAAGCTTCAAGTGTTCTTTTGGGGATGTTTAGTACTTTTCTATGTTGCTTTCTTCATAATTAGGCTGAATTGCTTGTCACTATGTTAAATCGCGTCTGTCATTAGCTTGTATGTTGCAACAGACTTATGTACTTTAGTATTTTGGTTAAAGCTTGAGTTGGAACAAGCTTATGTACTGTAGTATTTTAACTTTTGGGAATGTAAAAAATCTGCACTTATTTGGGTTGTTTTAAGTGACATAATTCATGGTTGTGGCAAAAATGATGATAGTGGATGCAATTTTGGTCCAGGCAGTATGTTGGTTGGGTGTGAAGGTAATGTTGATGTCTTGTTTTGTTTGAGTAGGTATAGTTTTATTGAGTAATTATATAAGAAGGATATAATTGTAAATTTGTATTTTTTCCCC
The DNA here is from genome assembly GCF_010389155.1 of Erigeron canadensis. NCBI lineage: Eukaryota > Viridiplantae > Streptophyta > Magnoliopsida > Asterales > Asteraceae > Erigeron > Erigeron canadensis. The sequence continues at coordinate 47,003,304 of NC_057761.1, read as the reverse complement.
TTTCTTTTCTTTTCTTATTAACTCAAGAATATCATTATATTTCTATTTTCTTTTCTTTTTCTTTAATTTTCATTTCAACCCAAAAATGTATTTTTTTTTATATGATTTTTTATCTTTTCTTTCCATGTCTAATCCTCTCTTTTCTTTTCTTTTGAAAAAAACTGAAGAATGTAGTGTAAAAGTAACTTTCCATTGGTGAACGTCTTATCGAACTTTGAGTTTTGCAAAGTACCACCCAATATTTAGTGGTCTAATACGAGACGTGAGATCAAGTGATTGTTGAGTTTCGTGAGGATAAAAACAAACCGAATAAGAATCTACCCGACTTGACCCAAGAAAGACGAATCGATCCGACCCGAATATTCTCACGCAAAGGCTCAGCCCCAAAATTTGTGATATCCAAAAAGATAATCCCTTCCGCAAAGCAACCACCAGAAAACTCCTAATTTCTCCGTTTCCGGCCATGACTCTTTCAGAAGACGAAGACGACAAACATCTCGCTCAATTCCTTGAATCCGAAGTCTTATCTGAAATCTCCGACCAGGTATCTAGATCCAATCTATTCTATACATATATATATATCTGTGTGTATGTATAACTACATTATATAATATTATTTTATATAATATGATGATCATCAGCGAATGATATTATTTGGTGATGTGGGTGTTTTTTTTCAATAAAAATTTGGACTTGATGTGATGTGATCCAGGAAGATGAAGATTTGTTGAAAGAGGATGAACCGCAGCCGAAAAGGCTTAGAGTCGAGCAAAACGGCGTCGTTTGTTCAAGTTCTAGAAGGATAGATGATGGATTCTTTTCTAGGGTTCCTCCTGAGCTTTTTCCTCATATCCTCAAGTTTCTGTCATCTGAGGTTTATTTTTTATTTTATTTTTAACGTTATTCGGTTACGAAAAAAAAAAGTTTTGTTTTTTTATTATGGATTGGATATTTATATTTGTGATGATTATATTGCAGGATCTTGTTGCATGTTCGGGTGTTTGTAGGTTCTTATATTTTGCATCTTCCGACGAAGCCTTGTGGCGTCGCTTGTGAGTTCACTTTCTTTGATATATCTGATCTAAAAAGTTTTGTTTTTTTTTTATCATGGATGCTGTTGGTTCTTTATCGTTCTTGAGCTGTTATGAGGGTTTGAGTTGCGTGTCACATAGTTAATTGGCTGTAACGCTTAATTTGTATGCTAACTGTAGGTACTGTATGCGGTGGGGTATTTTGCCACCAACGAAAACTTTGCGTGATCGTGCTTGGAAGAAGCTGTATATTCAGGTAGCTTTATTATCTTAATACTATGAAAATTTTGTGGATTCTTTTGTTTGGTCTCATAATAGATGAATGGATGTATCTTATGTGAAAACTTAAAGACCTTGGTTTGTATCCCAAAGAGGGCACATTTTGCAAAGCTACGTTTTCTTACTTTAACGATCCTAATTTACGGACTAAAATCAAGAAACTTGCTTTTAAGTTTGTTTATCTTATGTCATCAATGGTAAGTATAAAAAATAATCTGTCTTAAAGGACTTTAGAGTATGTGGAAGTGGTCTGTGTTTTTGGGACAGAGGTGGTATCATTATGATATTATAAATATATTTTCTCACGTAACCTCTGCAAAGGTTGTGTTTTTATTCTTCAGTTTTTGTAGAATTCATAGAAAGAACGAAACTATAATTTGTAGAATGTAAAGGAGCTGAGGTTTCCAGTCATATTACTAGCTTTATCTGATTATACGGAATCAATTTATCAACATAAGTGTTGAATCTCGTATGGTTGCTCAAAAGTTTGAGTCTTTGAGGGAAGAGACACAAAAGTTAAAACTTCAGATTGCCAAAAGGGTAATTTTATTTAAGGTAAACATAAATGCAGAAGTCTTGTATACATTGGGACAGAGCTCAGAGGGAGTATATTGCCATTGCAATATCGTTTAGGCTTTATTGGCACGCCGTCTAGCTCTTCTGAATAAATTGATTGTTATTATCTGGTACTTGCTAAAGTTTAATCCGAAAATTAACTCTAAACTCTAATATACTCAACGATGTAGTCGAGGCTATCTTTTTAACATTTACTATGATTATTTTGATGAAACACAAGCTTTTTATTTATAAAAGAACCAAACTTTCCATTGTGTAGCGTGATGAAGAAGACATGGTTGAGTTCGTTAGGGATTGTCCCAACGAGTTTAAAGAGTACTACATCCAAATGCAGGTAGCAAAAAGAAGCCAAGCACCTCTTTCTTCACAGGTAAAGATAGTTCATTGCTAATCTACCTATATCATTTGGGCTTTAGGGGTGGTAAAGTGGACGAATCAAAATTGTTAATTTATTACCTGTCTCCAAATAGGAATGGGTTGGGTTGAACTTGATGTCTATGTCCAACGGTTAGTAAATATTTTGGTCATTACATTTCTTACTTGCATATGTAGTTGAAAGATGACTGGTTGATTCTGGACAAGTCTGTTGCTGATCAAGTCTCCACATGGAAGAAAAGTAAAGGACTGGCTGATAAGGTGTTTTCTGACCATAATTGTACTGGAGAAAATTGTTCATACTATCAAATTGGAGATGTTTTTGTCTGTGAGAATACTGGATATGTTCATGGTAAGAGTTACTTTTTTGCCCATTCCGACTTATTGTTGAACAATGCGTTAAAGTTCATGGATACATGGAAGTTGGAGTCTAAGGGCTTTTCATGGTATTACTTTGCTTGTGCAGTGTGTGATGATACTTGCAAGGAGGCTGTCCTTGATCCAGATAACGAGCTATTGGTGTGTACCATTTCGGGACATTGTTTTGATCGATTGCTTTCCCCATCTGAAACTGGAGGAGACATTGTAAGTTACATCACTATTCTCTGGTGTTGCCTTGCCTGCATATAAGTAGTTCTAGAAAAACGAAATTGCATATCTTGAATATACTCATTTATTTAGTGGAAAACTGAAAGTTTTAACTTTTTTGTTCTCATTTGTGAAGGTTTGATCTGTTTTAACAGAAAACGCTACGAGTTCTTAAATAATTACTCTATTGTTTTTGAGTCACATTCTGTTTGCATTGAAGCCTCCTTTGCTTTGCCATGATAGATTGGGTTTTGGTAATCGTTGTCTTTGTTATCCTACGTATGTGCTTTGGGTGGAGGTGGGTGTGGGTGGATTAGGCACATTAAGTAACATGTCAGAATGATTATCAAAATCATAATAATCTAACTGTCTCAACAAAATAAATGATTTATACATTAAATTTACATATTTAACAAGTTTCTACCAGTTCAACCCATGTGACCTGTTCCCATTCCAGCTTAGTTGTTTACTCAATTGATCCGTTAGAGTTGAAACATGACCAGTATCGACCCAATTATAAGTAAACAGGTTAAAGTTGCTACCTTTTGTCAAACGGGATAAATAATAGCAGGACTATAATACACATTGGTTAAACACACTGTGCTTGAAAATGCTAATTCTCTTTTTTATGGTTGAAAACTAGGAGGAACAGCTGCAAGCAGGGGTCACGGACGAAGCAGAGCCATTTATGGGATCTGGCCGTTTTGGTACTCTAATCTCAGTCCTCACTTATTCCTTGTGTTATACTGTATCATTTACATCTTAATCACATTAGTTATATGTTTCGTTATATGTGTTGTAGCACGGGCCTATCAGTTGGGTTATAACTGTGAAGATGAGAAAGAGCTCGAAGCCTGCCTGAGGTTCTGCTAAGTTTGATCTTGATATGCATGTAAACTTTCTTCCCCGGCTCCCTGCTGTTGGAGCTTGACATTGTATTGCTGTTAAATAATCAAGTTATTTATGTTATGTCAAAGTTAAGTATTATTATATATTGCAATTTGTAATAACTTAGTTCAAAAGGGGGAAAAGATTCCCACATATAATGTAATATAAATGTTAAAATCGGTTATGAGTTCAAGAGGTGGTGGTTTCAAGTATCAATGGAGATTAATTTGAGATAATAATATGGATATGTCTTTTCAAAGAATTGTATAAATTGACGGGGTTCTTTTAATACGTCACATCTTCTGGTCATGATGTCATTGATATCATATCGACTTGATCCAATCCCTTTAACCATTTAGAGTGCAAGGCTCATGTAAATCTACCGCCTAACCTTTTCATACAAGTTACTAGTAAGCTTGTTTTGAATCCTAAGGTTGTCCATATTATGTTACAGAACATATGTTTATATGAGGATTTGATCATGTTTTCGAGTTCTGATTTGGGTTACCATATGCTTGCAATATGGATGTGCGTAAGCACAGATTTTAGAAAATGAATAGATAAAACTAGATTAACCACCTATGAGGTTTGACGAGAAAAACTGTTCCAAGTTGCACAATAATTAATCCTAGTTACGGGGTATATTTGAGACAAAACTTGGGCTTGGGAAAACCTTTCGGGGCTTTTATTGACGGATAATGATAAATATACAATACATAATTCATATGCTTAAAGATAAACATACTCCATACATTACATGACACATGTTTTTTTAGGTATCTTTAGACATACAAATTAGTCTCATTAATCATTTTCCAAATCAAAATCTTTCGACAAATAACCAAAAGAAAAGGGATCAAGAGTGTTATACTGTTATATATGATAATCATCAATCAAGACACCATAATAAGAGGCCGGTGCTTATAGTAGTCTTGGGCGAGCGTGCGGGAGACACATACAGCTATTGAGGGTTGTCTTCCTTGTGGATGCGTCCCACTATTTAGTCTCCACCAAGAAGTTCAAGGATGGTAGGAATGGTGAGGTCGAGCAACTTTTATTTATTTATTTTGTTTTATATATGTGTGGGATATATATATGTGTATTTGTGTGTGTGAGATAAATAATAAATTAATTGATGATGTGGGAAAGAAGAAGTCCTGAATAATGTGATGCTGATATGGCAGTGAAGAAGTTGCTTCACGTCGTTGATAGCTAATTAAATACCCCGTGTCAAGGCGTTGTGCGTGAAAACCACGCGTTTGCTCTGCTGCTGAGTTTTTTTTTTCTGAACGTGTGGCCACCACACGCCGCACACACTCATAGTCATCATTATCATCTTTGTGTTAAACTGAATCGAAAGTTTTTAGAAAATGGCAGAGCGATTAACTCGTATCGCTATTCTCAAAGAAGATCGCTGTAAGCCCAAAAAATGCCGCCAGGAGTGCAAAAAATCATGTCCTGTTGTTATGACTGGTATAACAATCTCCCCTAATTCCTCTTTGATATCTTTCTCTCTCTCTCTCTCTCTCTCTCATATATATATATATATACGTATATAGGTGTGTATGGATTTTGTTGAACTGATATTGCTATATCTAATATGTGCTGATTTGTTAGGGTTTCAAGTTATTAGTAGTGTTGTAAATCAACTGAGCTGACACACACATGTTTCTTAGCTGAAAGGGTATTTATATGTGTTCTTTTTTTAATAATGGATTTGTATACATATATTGTAAACAGTTTAGGTTGGTTGTTGATAATTGCATTTTTTTTTTTTTTTTGATTAAAGGTTAAGACTTTCTGGCTGTTTAGTGTACTCTCCCAATTTTTGCTTTAACTACTATTTTGAACATAAAAACACTTGTAAGATCACTTGTAAGGTATTGGAGAGTGGACATTTTTTTTCAGTGATTATGCACACAGTTTTTATATCTATTGTGTAGGTAAGCAATGTATTGAGGTTACTTCGGCATCCAAGGTGGCGTATATCTCTGAGGAATTGTGCATAGGATGTGGTATATGTATTAAGGTTTGTGTACCATGTGATAGTTATCGTGTTGAGTTGCTCTCTATATCAACAAGAATTGCTGCTTGAACATACTACTATTATTTGCTTTGTTAATGCAGAAATGCCCCTTTGATGCAATTGAGATCATTAATATTCCAAAAGATCTGGATAAAGATACAACTCATCGTTACGGAGTCAATACCTTCAAATTACACAGGTTCACCTTAGGTTTTGCTACGCTGGTGTTATTTGCTACGAGAGATAGCAAGTTCAGACTGTTTGGTTATGGATGGGACGGGCTTGGTCATGTTCAATATCTAACGAGACATATTGTTAATATAATTAAGCCTAGCTAAATTATTTTAAAGTAGACTTGGAAACCTCAAAAATATTTTATTTGCAGATTTAGATTGTAACTGAAACCTTTTAAATCTGTGTCATATAATTTGACACTCTAATTATCTGTAAAAAAAGTCTTTTGGGGTCAACCCAACCTTCTCTGTTGTTTACCCCATTGCATAAATTATCTGTTTTCACCCATTATCAGCCACCCAATCCAAAAACAAAAGCTTTTATAACAAAAGGAAGCAAGAAGCTACTTATAAAACATAAGCATAAGGCAAAAAGAAAAAGCTAGCCAAACATCCCCTAAATTGAGAAACCTCCAATGGCAGGTTACCTGTTCCAAGGCCCGGGCAAGTTCTTGGCTTGGTTGGAACAAATGGAATTGGGAAGTCTACAGCCCTCAAAGTTTTGGCTGGAAAATTGAAACCCAATTTGGGCCGTTTTAATGTAAATATATCAAGCTCCTTTCTTCTTTTTCCCTTCGTTATGTGCAGGTCCAAGTATTGTTGTTAAAATATTCATTTATTCCTTCCTTTTTTTCAGAACCCACCAGATTGGAGTGAAATTTTGCAGCACTTCCGTGGATCTGAGTTGCAAAACTACTTCACTCGTATTCTTGAAGATAATCTAAAGGTGAGTTATAGCTCTTGGAAATATTCTATCAGTGGGGTGATTTGTCTATGTTTGTATTATCTTCTAAGTAATTTTCTTGTGTACAAATCAGGCCATCATAAAACCGCAGTATGTGGATCATATTCCTAAAGCAGTTCAAGGGAATGTTGGTCAAGTACTTGATCAAAAAGATGAGAGAGATGCGAAGGCAGAGCTTTGTGCTGATCTTGAACTGAATCAGGTTATAGATCGTAATGTTGGAGACTTATCAGGTGGAGAGCTTCAAAGGTTTGCAATTGCTGTTGTTGCTATACAAATGGCAGAGATTTATATGTTCGATGAGCCTTCAAGTTATCTTGATGTGAAACAAAGGCTTAAAGCTGCACAAGTTATCAGATCTTTGCTTAGACCTAGCAGGTTATTATACCAATAATGTTTGCGGTTGTTCAGTTAGCTCTTTTTGATTTGTGGGGGGGGGGGGGGGGGGGGTAGGCGTGCCAGTTAGCTACTCGTACCGGAACATGTTTTTGTTCATTCTCAAATTGGACCTGGTCGGGTTGACCCATGATCTTTTTGTTTCATTTTTTGAATACCTAATGTAATGAGCTCAAAATCAGTACTGTTACAAAATAATAAATGTTTGAGTAAGAGGGTGTATGAGGTTGTATGCATTTAAAAGACCATTTTCTTCTCTACCCAAAAGTTTGATTTGACCCATTATTCTGTTTCATATAAAACACAACCCAAATCCGCCCATTCACATGATATTTGGTATACACACCACCCTAATATTATGTAAAGTTTTGATCTGACCCATGTGATCGTTTCAGATAAAATGCAAACCAAGTCGAGCCAACCATTAGTAAATGGGTTGAAATTGCTTCCTTTACAAGATACTCATACAATTTTCTTGGTGCTTTAATTTTAGCTATGTGATTGTAGTTGAGCACGATTTAAGTGTGCTTGATTACCTATCAGACTTCATTTGCTGCCTCTATGGGAAGCCTGGTGCATATGGTGTCGTGACACTACCCTTCTCTGTCAGAGAAGGAATAAATATCTTTTTAGAAGGGTTTGTGCCTACAGAAAACCTACGTTTTCGTGAAGAATCTCTTACATTCAAGGTAAAGTTTTTACACGCTTAATATTTTTAGATTTAATCATAGCATCAGATTTTTATTTTTGATTTGATCGACTCTTTTTATCTATTTGTTCTATGGGAAAAAGGTTGCTGAGACACCTCAGGATAGTGCTGAAGAAACTGAAACATACGCACGTTATAGATACCCTACTATGTCTAAAACGCAAGGTGGTTTCAAACTGAAGGTGGTTGGGGGTGAATTCACTGACTCTCAGATCATAGTTATGCTTGGAGAGAATGGAACAGGGAAGACAACTTTTATTCGTATGCTGGTGAGACAATTTTTTTCCAAAAAGATGCAAATATTGTTTAGTTTTGAGATAAGGAATAGGTCCGAGTCTGTAAAAGCCTGGTCTGTTTAGACGTGATGAAATCAGAAGATGTAATCTGTATTAACATTTTATCATAAAGCATGATTCGTCCCAGTCCAAATCATAGCCTAAGTGCTGGTTCCTTGATTCCAGGATGTAAAATAGTTGTTTCCCTGTTTGTGTGCACATGTATCATATGTGTAAGTGTATGCTTTTAGGCTCCATAGAACTAATGTTTGGTTATATAAACTATCTTCAATTTGCTTCATTAATTCATTTTTAAAAATAGAACTTGGGTCTGGTTAGGGCTTACTCACCGGCCCAAGTTGGTATCTTTTCCCTGTTTAGGACCGGTTATATTAGGAGTCGTGTTGGGCCCCGCAAGGTCCAGTCTTTGTGCACTCCAATTGTTATCATACGTATCCTGGGTGTTTAAACCTGTATATTTGTTAATCCTGCAGGCTGGTTTACTGAAGCCTGATACTGTGGAAGATTCTGAAGTTGAGATACCCGAGTTTAATATTTCTTACAAGCCCCAGAAGATCAGTCCCAAATATAAGCACTCTGTCAGGCATTTATTTCATGATAAGATTCGTGACTCGTACATGCATCCTCAGTTTGTTTCGGATGTCATGAAGCCTCTTCAAATGGATCAATTAATTGATCAAGAAGTTTTGACTCTTTCTGGTGGAGAATTGCAAAGGGTTGCATTGGTTCTGTGTCTTGGCAAGGTAATTAATCCTATGTAATATTTTTTGTTGAATACTGTACGTTTTCCTAAGAACCATCTTCTTATATGTTTTTCACTTATATTATTGAACAAGCACCTTATATTAACAATATTCTTTTGATTCTTTACATCAAGTTTGGTTTGGCAGTAGTCTCTTTACATTAGTGATATATCTCTAATTTTGAGAAATGATATAATGAACAGGTCGATTTGGGTCAAAATGTGTAATATCTGTTGACTACTCATATCAATTCCGATTGGAATCGGAACGCCTTTCGTCCAATATTAATTTTTTTTGTTGAACAAATTAGCTAAGTAGTTAAGAACTGGTATTTCGGTGTTTCGTTCAAGGACCGGTATACGAAATTTTGGTATTTCGGATGGTATTCCGGTAATTAATATTATTAATATTATATTATATATAATTATATATATATAGATGTATATACATAAATAATAAGAAAAAGATGAAACCTGGAAGTGCTGAAGCACTGAAACAGAAAACAGATTGCTGTAAACACAAAACAGATTGCTGAAAAACAGAAAACATATTCAGATTGCTGAAAACAGAATTCAAATTACTGAAATACAGACTTCAGAAAGCAGAAAACAGAATACAGAATTCTGAAAGCAGAAAACAGAAAACTGAAAACAGATTTCTGAAAGCAGAAAACAGAAAACTGAAAACAGATTTCTGAAACGGTAAAACCACCAAAAATACCGAAATTAGAAAAGGTCAAATTTCGGTCAATACCACCGGTTTTCCCAGAAACGAAAACGAAACCGGTATATGAAACCGAAATTGTGTCAACCATCCGAAATCTGGTATACCACCGAAATTGATAACATAGCAAATTAGTAGGTTCTATGCATTATCTTTGGTAAAAGGGTTGTATGCATTAATAAATAATAATACATCTAAGCTACTTTTGTTCCCTTTAAACTGTTTTTATTTTTGCTTATCTTTTATTTTCCCCATTTGACTCTTTAGAAACACAACTTAACTTCTTGCCTCTACTAGTTGTCATCATATTTTTCTTAATAAATGTGCTAAGTGTTTGTTGCCTTCTTTTATTAGCATGACCCTCATGTAGGCCAAACCTTGATTGCTAGGAGTACTTGTTAGCTAATAATTCATATGATCTCACTTGGTTTGTGTTTTCATTTCAGCCTGCTGATATTTACCTGATTGATGAACCAAGTGCATACCTTGATTCGGAGCAACGTATTGTTGCTTCGAAGGTTATAAAGAGATTTATACTGCATGCTAAAAAGACTGCATTTGTGGTGGAACATGACTTCATCATGGCAACTTATCTAGCAGATCGGGTGATCGTTTATGAAGGGAAACCGTCTATTGATTGTGTTGCAAATTCGCCTCAGTCATTATTGACTGGCATGAATCTTTTCTTGTCAGTAAGTCTCACGTGTGCTCTTAAAACATCTATGTTATTTTATGTGGCAAAACTGAAGGTCTGGTGGGTTTAGTAACAGGTCAAATCAGATTGTTAAAGTGGGTATTTTTGTTACGGGTCGGAAGGAAAATATATCAACAAGGTAGCTTTTGATTAAGATGATTAGGAGGTTGTTGGGTGGCATACACACACACATATACAATATATACCTATGCATTTAATCTAAGTAAAAGATAATCTCTATTTAATAAGATGATTTAGCATGCATAGTTTTCTTATATGCAAACTTGCACTAAAACTAAACTCTAATCAACGCAATCACAACTAACTAGGGCGAAGTTGCCATCTCTGCCAACCCTCTGTCAAATTATATATAAGTAAAACCAAGTTGTTTGGTATGGTGTAATATATAATGATCATATTATTTCCAGGGTGGAGGCTGTTTTGTTTATTTGCCAACATTTGCTATTATTCATTCTTGCATCTATTTATTGATAAAAGCTTGAAACTGATGTTCAATATGTGGTACAGCATCTGACAATCACGTTTAGGCGGGATCCAACAAATTTCCGACCAAGAATCAACAAGCTGAATTCAACAAAGGACAGGGAGCAGAAACTTGCCGGATCGTATTATTATTTGGATGATTGATTGAGGATTCTAGTTACAAGGTACCACATGACTTTTGGCTGTCGCGCAACAACTGCATAAGCAGTCATTCCCTTCTAGGAATCTGCCGGTTAAACCACTATCAATATATGCTGTGCATGGCATTGGTGCTACACCATGGCTAGTACTTATTTTGTTTGAATCAAGAGTTTAGATAACATTCAGTGGTGGGTTATGGATGCTTGTATCTAGATTGCTTTCATCTTTATTTGGTGGTAATCCTGCCTAGTAACCCTGTTGCCTTTATAACTGTAATTCCGGCTCTTGATTACATTGTCAGTTACTGATATACGAGCGCTGTGTTCTTTTGTTCATTTTGAGCATGCATTTCAAAGTGATATTTGGAATACCTTTTGATGCTTATTTTGTTGTTTTCAACAATGGTCTGAAAGATATAGACGGTAGATTTAGTTTTATGCTGGATTTTGACAGCTCTTTGGGCTTAAGCGGGAGTTACTGACTTACTGGTAAAATTATTTTGTTTGTGTAAATATGGTCTAAAGCTTGTTATTTTTACTTGATGCAAACATTGCGATTCTCAAGTGACTTTGAGGACTCTCTCTCTTTCTCTCTCTGAAAGGTATTAATTAATGTCATGATTTCCCATTAACACAACAAAATAATTGTTGTCGTCCCCAATAAAGCTGCATTTGTGACTGTTGATCATTACGATTATGTGGCATTTTGGTGCACTGACCATTGTTGTGGGAGGATGTTCACTAATTGAAATGATATCTGTATGGAATGTAAAGAAAATTGTGGAAAGTTAACAAAATTTATGCATTGTAGCCGTGTAAGTTAAAGAACAGAGTGTATCTTGATAATATAACATTTGTCATGAAAGTTGTGAACCCAAAACTGAACTTGAACCAAATTGAAAACTAATTATATGCTAACTTGTATGCAGATTGATTAGCCAAGTCAAATAGTGAGAAAAGCAGTTTTAACAATTTTCATCACTAGTGCCTGGGGTAAAGAAATAAGAAAAGGAGGTTTGATGTAAAACATGTTATAGTATAATGACATTATGTAGGCACCTGTTCAACAAAAAAAGGTTTTTTTAAATCTAGTGTTACAATGACATGTACAAAAACAAATATTGTACTTGGGATGGTATATCTATAGAAAAACAAGAAAGGATATGCATTTAAATTATACAGAAAAACTTTACAATATAAAACTTAAACTTAAATGGATATGCATCTTTACAACCATTTCAAAAGCTATTTCAGAAAGTAAACTTCTTGCCTGTGATTAGTTTTCAGATACTCATCTAATACGTCCAACATTAGCAAATGGTTCTGCATGTTTATCACTTATATTCTTGACCACTTGTGGTGTACCAAACACGTTCCACACTCGCAGCGTCTCATCAGCACCGACAGATGCAACCCTATACCCATCTGGACTCTGAAACAGATAGCATAAAAACATAAACATAAGATGATGGTTCAATGACATTAATATCACTTCAAACTAGATGTCAGGTTTATGGGTAAACAGGTCGACTTGGGTTCTACTTGACTAATGAGTTATCAAGATGAGAAAATACTGAATGTTCAAAATGACCATAAACTTCCTAACAGGTTTTACGTCATAAGTCAAAACTTTAGTCAACATTGTATAAATATAGGTCTACAATCATATTTAGAAGATTGATTATGTGTAAAGATCAAGAAAAGAAAAGACAGAATGTCTTCACCAGTCGACCAGACCCATTACCCATGACGCCTATTTTCCATCTGCAATTTGCTCTTAATATCAGGAATTGACCATAAACTTCCTAACAGGTTTTACGTCATAAGTCAAAACTTTAGTCATCATTGTATAAATATAGGTCTACAATCATATTTAGAAGATTGATTATGTGTAAAGATCAAGAAAAGAACAGAAAAGACAGAATGTCTTCACCAGTCGACCAGACCCATTACCCATGACGCCTATTTTCCATCTGCAATTTGCTCTTAATATCAGGAATTGACTTTTCACGCACCTGAGTCATATGCAGTACCCTTGAAGTGTGACCACGGAGTTCAGCCAACTTAACCATAGAAGGGTACTTCCAAAGAGTGAGTTGGTTGTCACTGAACCCATGAGAGCTCAAAAGTTCTCGCTCATGTCTATTCCAAAGCAAGCATGACACCTGTGAGCCCGTGTCCACTGAATTCAAGCATGCACCCGTGTTTGAATTCCAAAACTTAATGCACTGATCTCCTACTCCACCACCAGAAGCTAGTAAATTACTCTGAAATGGACACCACTCTAGAGCTTTTACAGCAGATGTATGGTCTGAGAAGCAGTGTATGCTTTGATTAGAAGACAGGTTCCATATATAGACAAGGTTGTCGTTACCACCGCTCACTAACTGTTGACCTGATGGTGACCATTTCAATCCACAAACCTCTTGATGATGGCCTCTGTATGTCCCAATGATATGTGAACTTATTCTAACATCATTGTTGATTATTAAACTATCCATGCTACCGGTTGTCAAAATATGATTGTTCCAATCGAGAGATGCGACTCTCGAATGATGCCCTCCTTGTAGAGTCCTCAACTGATCAAGTAAGATATTGTTATAGTCTGAAATTTTATAGAAGTAGATGTGGAAAAAAGGGCAATTCAGGGATGGTCGGCTAACGTTAACTTTTACTATATACCCTACAAAACAGGTCAGGAGGCCCTGCTAACACTTTTTTAATTAACTTATATAACAGTTTATAGGCTATATTGTTAAAATAAAACTTTAAGTTTGTTAAAGGTGTTAAGCATTTGCAAACCCTTTGTATGACCCATCTCCATTTTAGCTAATTATTATAACTTTACCCAATTCACCCGTTTCAGATAATATACGAATCAAATCAACTTATTCATTGGCAAGTGGGTCAAAAAGTGCCACCAACAGATTAAAATTATACCTAAGTAATTATGCATCATCAGAACAAACATAAACACATTGAAATCAGGTCTGCATTTAGTTTTTACAAATAATCAATGCCTAGCTCAAAAATGTATTAAACATTTGGACTACAAACTCTTTTGACAGAAATGTGTAAATCAGACTGTTTTGGCAACAAAAGTGAGAGAAATCACAAAATCAACCACAAAGGAAACACAACACATACCCGTCGTGTGGTAGTAACATCCCACAGCTGAACCTTAGAATTGTTCAAACCGACAGCTAGATGTCTTCCATCAGGTGCCCACTTTACACTTGTAACAGGGCCACTGTTATAATCAGCTGATAAAAGTTCAGAGGTTGACCCGTTTGATGCATCCCACAGATAGACACTATATCCAAGACCAATAGCAATAATATTGCTGATACCCCAATCAACGATATCCAAATAGTAGTCATCCACAATATCAGGTGCATCCAAAGTCCTATCACTAGACTGTAATTTCCAAACAAAAATAAATATCATTACGAATGTACCCAACCAAAAAATGTGCCATTATCCATATCCCAAGTTTCTGATTATAATTGGTAATGATGAATTATAAGTTGGAGAAGAAAAGAGTTACTTGAGAAATATATCTCCTATGCTTCACGGACGACTTAAGAAGAGGCGGAGAAGTCTCCTTGACAGCATTAAGTGACGGAGGTGGCTTGTTTTTGAAAGAAAGGATCCGTGTCCTATTCATATTGAGAGCTTCAGCAAGCTTCTTTTGGTAGTTTTCTCTCCATGGTGAACAAGGAGAGGAGCTTTCCTTATGAACCTTCCCACCCGTAAGCATGTAATTCGCAAAGTTAAAATCCATTGCAGCACGATTGGGGATGAATCTGTCCAGCTATTATTTCAAAACAGGAAGAATCAGTAAAAAGAAAAAAGAAGAAAATATAAACGAAAACCCACATAACCAAGCCTTTATATCATAAAACAAAAACATAAGTGTAACACCACATCACAAAATCAGTATCATCACAATATACAGATCACGCATTTTCCCAAGACATGGATTCGGCTTTAGATAATCACATCATAGTTCTTAACTGGAATTCTGAATTCATTATAATATTTCATCGAATCATTTGACAATCAGATGTTATCGATAGCTTAAAAGCATTAACCTTCATAACTAGCCCTAATCAATAGCAAATCACACAGTAAAAACCCTCCTAAAAGATAAGCTAACAACAAATTCACAAAAATCATCAAGAAACCTCATAACATACAACACGATGAAACGTCACGATTGCGCACATTCTATCATTTTGTATATCTAATCACAAAAAAGTGATTTGATCTTAATAAAAAAGTCCTGATCACATCAAGAATTATACTAAAACATATAAACTATAACAAGAACATTCGGCCCGTAACTTTATAAAACCCGAATACCCAAGAAACCTCATAAAACACAGAATATCATTATAACCCTAATTTTTTTTTTTTTATTCTTTTAAAGACTCAAAAATTATAAAAACAAAACACAAATAGTTTAATAACAAAATATGTAAAAACCCTAATAAAAAGAATGTTACATTCTGATCATGATAAAATCTCTTTAGGCGTTTTTCAGTTGAAACTGATGGTGCTGTTGCAGAAATATTATCTGCATCCATAACAAATCAAGATTTTATTATTTATTTATTATGATGAAATAACATAACAAATAAAAGAAAATAATATCGGTTTAAAAAATAATAATAATTATAATAATATCAGAAAAAAAGAAATAATAATAATAATGCAAATGCAGATGAAGATGAAGATTTAATAATTGATCGATCGCAAGAAGACGAAGATAATGGAAATTGAGAAATATTTGTGTCAATAATAATCGTGAATTTTGATTTTTGGTTTCAACGGCTATGAAACTGTGAACATATATATAGGTTGTTGTTTTTGTATAGGTGGGCCAGGTGGCAAAAGTAACAGTATGGGCCGGAAACTATAATAATAGGCCCATTTAAGGTTTACTATTTCTTTTCCGGAAATATCAAATATATAACGAGCATGGTACTCGCGCAATGCGGCAGCGATGACATTAGTTGCGATGTGGTGGCGTCGACGGGTGGTAGTGGCAGTAATTGATATAAAGATATTTGATTTTTAGGGATAGTGAACATATTTTATTAAATTATGGAACGATTGTGAAATTTATTAATTTAGGGTAAAATGGTATTTTTGCATGTCCCAAAATTATAAACTTTTCAACATAAGGCTATAATTTTTATATAGTAGTATAGATGAGAATAGTGAGTATATGGCTGTTATGCACCTAACTTGAGTGAAAAACTCTTCACGTATCAATACTTTAAATAAATGTTTGGCCCTCATAATTTTTATGGTTTAAAAAAAGGTATGTGAAGGGTTTTTCGCCTAACTTAGACAGAGGCGGTACTAGGGGGGGGGGGGGGAGGCAAGGTGGGCAAATTCCATACTCACTATTTTTAAATTTTTTGTCATGTATTTTTAAATTTTTTACGAATTTTTAAAATTTTTTATAGGTTTTTAATATTTTGTCTCCTTTTAAAATTACTTTTTAAGAAATAAAATCCAGATACTCACTAAAATGACAAGCGATTTACATGCACAGTTTAATCAGACGAAGGAATTAGATCCCCATGACCAACTTGCTCTCCTTTTTCAACTTACTAAACAAAGTCAAATCATATGTGCAAAGACTTTGAATTTTCAATCAACTTGGAACAAGAATAATCCTACAATTACCACAACCACTTATTTTATACGGAGTAATTTGATATTCATATCTTTTTTTAAGCCCTGATCTATTTGTTTCATTTATGTACACACTTAATTATTTTTACTTAACAATATTCAAAATATTTCTTAGTCCATATTCGAACCATGTATCACACATGTATATAAGCTAGTTAAATTAATATTCTAAAAAACATCATGTTGAATTTTAGTAAATTGAAACAATAAATAATTCCTAAAAACTTGTTTCCCTTTCAAAATAACAAAAGCCAACTAACTTAATTGGTTCTAAATTAATAAAGAAACCATCTAGTATAAGTTTTGAGATCTTTGTAAAAGAGATGATTTCTCCTTTTTATAATAGAGCATATGTATTGATTTGCCCTTTTTGTATAGATGCACTAGAAGAAAAAAATCACATGCTTTAGCAAACCAATAACATGATTAGGAGGAACATCACATTTCTGTTTACTACTTAGACATACATAACCACTCCTCACTTTCTCCTACTCAACTTGGATGTTAGCTAAATAGTCAACCCATAATGAAGCAACTACAACACACAAAACACACACATATATAAATATATACAACTTAATCAATTTGAATTAACTTAATACCATATTCTCCAAGATGCAATTATGCATCACACACCTTCAACTAGGGATGGTACATCTACCTTCCTTCTAAGCAATAGCCCTCGTCTTGAATTCCTATCCCAATCTCCTAACTAAAGAAATGATAGAATCATTTTAACAACCACTTTTCTCCTTTTCTTTCTTTCCTTCGAGTAAACTCCAAGCTCTTAATGAACCCTCTTTTCTCCCCATATCTTTTCCATTTGTATAAAAAACAACTAACTTAATATCCAATAAATCTTTTTACATGGAAAAACAATACCAAACTAAAATCATTTCTCATGTTTTAGTCATTGCCACCATCATCTCCCTATCACTTGCTTCTTTTGCCTTATGCATCATTTGTGAGATCAAGAAATCAAAGGTATGTCCATATTTATCAAATACACTTTACACCCACATGCTAGTTTACATGGGGTACAATTGTTCCGGTTTTGCAGAAGAAGGAGCTTCGAGTTGACGGAGAGCTATGCTATTTACCTCAAAGTCATGCATATGGTTATGGAATTGCAGCTTTGATATGTTCTTCGATTGCCCAAATCATTGGGACCATATTCTTCATATTTGTTAAAAGATCAAGCGATTTAAAGTCTACTAAAACTTCCTTTGCAAGCATTCTCGTGTTTTTCTCATGGTTAGTCCCTAAAATTCATAACTATATTCTATTTAACTTGTTGGATACAATGTTAGCTAGATTCGGCATTGAACTTGTGAAAGTTAGAGAATTGATTAAATTTACAACTTTTTAAAAAGAACCTAATTCTATATCGATCAAATGAGCAAAACAATGCCTATACCTACTATATATAGAATAGTTTCCTAAAAAACTAATTATTTGAACTTTCCATAGTGAATGATTACTTTTGGGGTGTTTGTGTTTGCGTTTATAAAATAAATTATGCGTTTTGAAAAGCATGTTTTTCCAAAACTGCATTTTCTTTCTAATAAAAAGCAAATAATCACTAATTTTGCCAAATACTTTTTTTCATTATTTGTGTAATCAGATATGTGTTCAAAACACAATTATAAACATCTTTACAGAGGTGTAATTAATTTTACTCTTTGGTAAATGCATATACTTTGTTGAAGTACATCATGCATATATATATAGTTCATACAAATTCTAAAAGATAACGACGTCCCATATTTAGCGTTATAGACATCATTTCGCAAACGTTATTATTTTGGATTTATGTATTGAAATCAAGAGTGTTTCTCTATATTCTTTCTTAGATATGTCATATAGCATATGTCATGGCAAGAAAATTTAGCATTCCGATTCTGATCGATGTCAAAGGTGGTTCAACAGTAATATGAAACTAGGCAATCGTTTTAAGCCTTCAAAATTTTAAGGCTTCAATATTCAATATACGAGAGCAAGTACCCACGCGTTGCGGCGGTATGATGGTAAGGGCGATAGGTCATAGGAGGTGATATGTCGTCATAAAGTGTCATAGCCAAATGTCTTAGTTGTACGGGCTCCGCCTTTGGATTCAAAAATTCATCGAAAGTATATCGAATGACATCTCTAATGAAAGAGCATGAAATTTTAAGAACACCTATATCTATACCATCTTATAATGATTATCACTTTCTCTCTCATAAAAGTGTTAGATGCAAAATTACCACTTTACCCTTGATTAATTAATTTACATCATCAATCCCTTATCTTTTAAAATATCTCCACTATATCTTTACATCAATTACTTACACTCACCACCAACAATAGTTCGTCACCACCACGACCGTCGTCACGACCACAGTAGTCGTCATGACCAAACCGCCGCCGCATCGCGCGGGTATGATGCTATATAATTTTTATAATTTATCGATGTACGGTTTTTGAGATAAAAATTTTTGAAAGAATTAAAAGAATAATATGATTTATGGAGGAGAGAGAAAGTTGTAGGCATTGATGTATAGTACATTATGTATTATCATGTGTGCATTGTTGAAATTGAAAGTTGAAACTCTATTTGTTTTATAATATAGTATAGAAGTATAGATTAGACTTAATGTTTGGATTTTTAACTAAATATCATTATATAATTTATATTCAGTAACACCTTTTTTGCCCGAAATTAATTTCGTTTGAAGCCTTCAAAAACCTTGAGGCGCCTATGGATGGTGCTATATATATTCTTTTATATATATTGATTGTTTATTGAGCAATACCCAAATATAGATTGTAGCTTTGCGAATATGAGTTCTAGTTCTTGACTTATTCTATCATGAAAGTTTGTTAGCCTGGTTTTGGTAGACCAATTAAATATAATCGAATTTCGAGTTAACTAAGTATATGATCCCATATTAATTTAGTTCTAATCATATAACTGAGCTTGTGTTTGTGATTGTCCATTTTAAACTGTGTGGCCTATTTTGTATTATGATACATAGTGTTTGCGCATTGCGGTGGTGAGATGGTGGGGGTGATAGGTCAAGTCATAGAGTATGATAGTCAAATGCACCGTACGGGCTCTGCCCTCGGATTTAAAAATTCGTCAAAAGTATATCGAATGGCATCTCTAATAAAATAGCATGAAATTTGAAGAACACTCGTATAATTTTTATAATTTATCGATATACGTTTTGTGAGATAAAAGATTTTGAATGAATTAGAGGAATAAAATGATTTATGGAGGAGAAAGAAAAAAATGAGTGGTTGAGATTTGAGAAGAGAGAAAAATGAATGGTTGAGATTTAAGGGTATTATAGGTATATTAAGTAGAGATGTTTAAATTAATGAATAAATGAGAAGGTAATTTAGGTAGTTGAATTATTTAATTGAGATTTGAAAAAAAGGAAAAATTCTTTATAAAATAGTATTAGATTAGATATAAAAATAAAATAATGAAAATGAACACATAACTTGATGTATCTCGCTATAGGTTTAATATTCAACTCTACATAGGATAAGTACAGAAAGATGATGGTCTAGTGTGCGTTTAGTTCAAGAAAACTTTCTTGTTTTCTATTTTCATTTTCCAAGAAAACATGGAAAATAGGAAACGCGTTCAAATTATAATTTTTTAGAAAAGTTTTCCTAGAAAATGAAAATTTCCTTTTCCAACTTTTGCACTAAAATTAGAAAATTGTTTTTTTCACTTTTCTATTTTCTAAACCTTTTATAAACCTAAAATTAGAAAACAAGTGAATTTGAACATGTTTTCTAGTTTTCTAAAATGAAAAAATGAAAACTACATCTTTTATTTTGAACGCGTTTTCAAAATTTTCAAAGGTTTTTTAGAAATGAAAAACCTTTTCATTTTCTAGAAAACTAAAAATGGAAAACTTAAAAACATTTTCTACGACTAAACGCGTCCCTAACTTTTTATTTATTTTACAGGACAAGTTTTTTGATCGCGACGATATTAGATGGAGCCGCAACAAGCATGAGTCGGGAACAGGCATACGGGGAAGGGTGGAAGGATGATGGCACCTGTTACCTTGTTAAAAACGGCGTTTTTGTTGGCTCCGGAGTGCTTGTCATTGTGGCAATTAGTTTAATATTGTTGTCCTATTATAACTTGACGCTCAATAAGAACCGAGGTGTACATGTCCAACTGAAATGACTTATGAGCCATGACTTATATTTCAAGTCTTGTTCATATGTAGGCACAAAAATATCAATCAATCATATAGATTAAAAAAAGAAGAAGAAAATAATAATAATTGTTAGCATATACGGAGTAGAATTGTTTTTTGCACATCCTCAAACATTTATATATAAAAAGAACTTTCAGCTACATAACTGTTTCGTCGTCATCATACAATATCATATTAATCATGGTACTTGACTTTTTCCTGAATTTAATCAATCTTCCTAACATCAAGTATTGAAGATTTGCATTTCACTTACATACTTAAATATATAATTAACATTTTTAACAATGAAAGTTAATTTCAACTGGCCAGATTCATCCTCAGTCTTTCTCAGGATACGGGTTCATATTTTCAAAGTGAAATGTCTTAGAGTTTTTTTTAATTGGATCACCTGTAATGACTCACATGCTACATCTCGTAATCCGAAATATATATGTGTGCATGGCTTACCATTGTATGGTAATGTGTCTTTTAATGTCGAATACCGATTGACTGTTAAAAAAACAATAATTTATCAGTACGTTATACTATATACATTTTTTTTCCTCTTTCTCGATCACTAGTATGGTACTTGTACATTGTAGCAGTGCCAAATATATCAAAATTTGGTTTTCGATTATATAATATTTTCTTATCGTGTATTTTTTTTTTTTTTTGTCTTTTGCACCGTTCATGTTTGATTGTCACTTGTCAGACATATCATATACGGAAGGATTCACATATATACATAATACATGTACTGAACACCTAGAAAGAAAAAAAATTATAGCTTTTAATTAATTAAAACTAAGATAAGAAGTGTAGCGTATATCGAATATATTATAAATAACTTTATCTTGTACAAACTGTTCAAAAGCAACTACACTTTTGCATTCACTTTGACTTCTAGGCTTCTGGCTCATGTGACTGAATCAACTCATTCTGTCTATCTTTTTAAACTTTGCCATCTTTGTCAAACTATAAGATACAGTACGTAATTCAAATCATTAGTTATTTAATCCTAGTGTTATATGAAAGACAAATTTTTTGAGGAAAATGATAACTACAACCATAAAGGTGAATAAAATTCTTTTTACCTTTGATATTTGAAACTCACCTTAACGACAACACATGGGACTATCATTAGTAAGACCCTTTATCAATATACCTCTCCCAATTACAACCATTCATTTTTTATAAATTAAATCAAGCAATACACATCATCAAAAAAAATTGTTTAAGCAAGAATTTAATGTAAAAAATTTCATATTATTTACATATAAAGTATTTAAAAATGTTTTAATATTATAAATTTTAATTTTTTCTAATGGTAAATTTGGATTCTAACGATATTTTCTCTTAAATCTAACCCGGTTATTTTGACAAAAGCTCTAGTCTTTAACCCATTGTGCAGGCCTTAAAGCCCTTAATATCTCAATTCTCAAGTCCAATACAAATCCATTTACTGATTGGTGCTTAGGTGAAAGTGGCCCAATAAGAATCTTCGTAAATACTTAATTAGCCCAACAATCTTCACATCCTTAATTTGGGCCTAGCTAGTTCCTTACTGAATAGTGAATACTATTTCGGCCATCAAACTTTCAATACTTTCATTTTTGTAATACGTTTGGTTAAACCGAATGGAATAACGACGGAATGAAATGAGTGATTTTCATTCATCTTCATGTTGGATGCCCCATTAGAATGGAATTAATCATTAACAAATGTGACAAAAATACCCTTGTTAAGTTAAATGTGTATAACTAATTTCTTAGAAATGATCCTTGCAATAAATTACTAACACGTTACCCGCACAATGCGACGGTGGTTGTGATGGCAACGGTGTGGTGGTGGGTGTAGATAATTGATATAAAATGTTAATGAAGATATTTAGATAATTCGTCCATAACTTTTAAAGAGATTGTTGCTTTATTTATCAAATAGTAGTATAAAAGTATAGATTATGTGTATAGAAAAATTAGGATTGAAAAATAAGGGTATTTTGGGTATAAAAAAATATTGAATTTCTTAAAATAAGAGAATTCAATATGTTTTATAAGGGGTTATAGATATACATACTTCTATAAAAATATATTAAGCAAAACCAAAATAACGAAGGTTATCACATTACCATAAAAACTTTCAACCCCTTTTCAAACTAGATCTATACCCGGTCGTTGACCGGGTTAGAAATAATAAAATATATTGATAGAGCATACAAAACACGATCAACTTCATCTAATAAAATCTTAAACAAATTAAAATAGTCTTACATTAAAATCGTCATTGATATAAGACGGAGATCTGCAAAGATATTTAAATTTAATTGTCTTAACCAGACTGCGTTAAAGAGTTTTTTCGTCAAACTAAACCTCTTGACAAAAACCCTTGTCATCCAAGAATCTGGACAGAGATACTCACCCAGACCTTTCAAATTACAACATGATTGTTTTTAAATTAACAGAACAAGTATTGTACCTGTGTATTGTTATCAATTTAACTATTATTATCAATCCAATTTTGTTCTTTTATGTATATTGCCATATTGGATGTAGATTTGATAAGATTGGACATTTACCATGATTAAAAATGGAATGGATTTAATCTTGTATGAGTTGTCAATTTTGATATTTACTTTTTTATTTTGTACCAAACTATTTTTTCAAAATCTAATTTTTTTTCTTTTATTTATTGTCGGTATTAATTGATATCAATTATCGATTTTGAAAATTCTTTTACTTTTAAAAGTACTATCTAGAATCATATGTACAATAGTTTATATTTATGCAATTTTGTCTTGTTGTAAGTATTATAAAATTTAATTATTAGATTAAATCTATGTGACATTGACTTTCCAAAAAAAAAAATCTATGTGACATTAAATTAATTTTTTACATGATAATAATAATTGTAACTAAATAAGGCTAACAAAGAAAAAAACACATGTATAAAATATATGAAACAAAAACCATTCCCATATATTTTTTTTTAGAACAACAAAGTGACAAAAATACCCTTGTTAAATTAAATGTGTATAACTAATTTCTTAGAAATGATCCTTAGCAATAAATTACTAGCACGTTACCCGTGCAATGCAACGGTGGTTGTGATGGCAACGGTGTGGTGGTGGGTGTAGATAATTGATGTAAAATGTTAATGAAGATATTTAGATAATTCGTCCATAACTTTTAAAGAGATTGTTGCTTTATTTATCAAATAGTAGTATAAAAGTATAGATTATGTGTATAGGAAAATTAGGATTAAAAAATAAGGGTATTTTAGGTATAAAAAAATATTGAATTTCTTAAAATAAGAGAATTCAATATGTTTTATAAGGGGTTATAGATATACATACTTCTATAAAAATATATTAAGCAAAACCAAAATAACAAAGGTTGTCACATTACCATAAAAACTTTCAACCCTTTTTCAAATTAAAATAGCAGTACTCATTTTGATTGGGGAACTAGTTAACTTAAAAACAAACAACCAAAGTCATAGATTTTATTACTTACTAACATTTCTAGCCTTTAGACATGAAATTTTAGAAATACTACTTCAAGATGCATGTCATCAAAACGCATGTCAATGACCTTTTCTCATTCATCAACTTCAACAACATCATAAACCCATAGTAATTTTGAGAAGAGAACTAGGGGATAAATCGCGCCTTGTGCAACTTTTTTTTTTTCACGCCTTGTGCAACTTGTCTAAATAGGGGTGAGTAAAAACCGAACCGAACCAAAAATATATATTGTTTATTGTATATTATATTTATATCTATTTATTAA
Source organism: Erigeron canadensis (assembly GCF_010389155.1). Classification (NCBI taxonomy): domain Eukaryota; kingdom Viridiplantae; phylum Streptophyta; class Magnoliopsida; order Asterales; family Asteraceae; genus Erigeron; species Erigeron canadensis. The sequence continues at coordinate 46,978,656 of NC_057761.1, read as the reverse complement.
TAATTTTTATAAATATGTTAATATATTTGCATTTTTAGGTGTATATAATAACATCATTTATATGTTTAAGTGAAAATAAACAACAAAATTGATTTGCTTTAATAATTGTATAATTAAGCGATGTATAAAAAATATAAATAGTTATATATAAAATTCGTTTGAAGTTTGTATAACTTACTTTTATGAATTTGTTGTCATTATTGTAGTTTTATTGTTGCTAATATTGTTTTGAAAATTGTTGAAATTAATTACGGTGTAAGTATAAACTTATAAACTTTTCAAGCTCAATTTGACTCAAACCACAAAAAATCCGACTAAAACCGAAAAATCGAACCGAAATAAACTCAAAACGAAAAAACCGAAACCGAAAAAACTGAAAACCAATGGTTTTAGTTTTCTAGAAACCGAATTATAACGGTTTGGTTTTCCGTTTAGTCAAAAACCGACCTAAACCGAACCGTACTCACCCCTCTAAATTATGTTTCAAAGGTTTATTTGATTTGGGTTTATTTATATATAAATTAATTTCGTTAAATTTTTTTCCTTTTGAAATTCTTTTGTTTTTAATTTATTACATAACAATACATTAAATTGATTTTAATTTAAATTGACTGATTTGAATTTGATTGGGCAAAATTTTAGGTAACCAATTTGTAATGTAACAAAACATAAGTTACACGATCAATCATGCAATGAGAGTAGCATTTTAAAGATCATCATAGTAGGATTTTCAAGATGAGGACTAAACTTAAAAAAATAGGGGAACCATTTAGGTAATGAATGGAAGACCACAATCACAAGTCACAACAATAACAACAACAAATGATACTTAATATTAATCTCGTCAAACTCGGGTATATATGGGAATGTGGAATGTAAAGACTCGTATGTTTACTAGGTTAGAGAGACATACAACTTAGTGTACGTGTATATATATATATATATATATATATGTATATAAGAAAATAGTACGAGTATATGTTAGAAAGAGAAAACATACTTCTACATAAGCATATAAATGAGAGACGGTACTAGTTTAGATAAACTTGCAAATCAGCCAATTAATTATTATTATTTATTAGTACACTAATTTAGATGGGAGGTGGCACAACGTCATGGTTTACTAAAGTTGGATGGGATGGGGGTGTGGTGTGAAGACGAAGAATTATCTGCTGGTGGGCTAAAGGGCGTAAAGCGATAGGTTCAAATATATAATTATGATTAGGAATGTAAATGAGTCAAGCTACTTGTGAATTGTTCAAGGTTGGCTCGTTAAATGTTTGAGCTGAGTTCGAGCATATATTAGAGATCATTTAATAATCGAGCACGAGCCCGAATTTTGAACATTAGCTCCATTAAGCTCGCAAGTCTAAAAGAATTTAAACAATTATCCTATTTTTGTTCAAATAAAATCCTTAAATTTAGGAAAAAGCTAAACAAAGCCTCAGGGTTTCACTTAAAGTGCATAAAAAAATTGTACATTTTCATATTAAAAGTCCACCTTCAAAATTTTATGGTAAGTGTGCAACTAAATAATGCACCTTAACAAAATCCCTTAGGGACTCGTTTAGCAAAACCCATAAGTTAATTAGTAACTATTATATATATGGGGGAAGTGAGTATGTGGTTGTCTCCCATCTAAGCTTAGACGAAGAATCTCTCACATTTGGTTTTTATAATCATGAAAATCATGGGAGACCATGTATTTGTTTTAAATTCAAACAAATAATAAAATATTTATATGTGAGAGGTTCTCCATCTAAGCTTAGATGGGAAACAACCCCATACTCACTTTTCCTAAAAAATTATATATATATATATATATAATTAATATTCCTAAAAATAGTTATTCTATATCTAATCATCATAAATGAATTTGTTTTAAAAATCAGTTATATATGAAATCAGAATGATTAAGAAATAAATTCACGATACAAACAACAAAAAAAGTTGGCCTTTTGACTTTGAAAGTCAAATTTGACCTTTAACGAAATCAAAAACTAGCCTGATGGTGTATTTGTATATATTAACTTGAACTTCGTATATTGCACACATAACAATTGATTTTCTTAAATAGTTATTCAGTCTTCGATGATGCTAAAGGTTAGAGTCAAAGTAAGTGCCAAAATAAGACGAAATGGTCAATTTGGACAAAATTAGCCTTCAAATTATTGAAGTACTACACGAAAGTTGGAGTTGAATGATTGTCTAAGAATAAAATACTAGTATATTACCGACTTTGCCTAATAAACTCCTCAATGCACTACACGGAAGGTAAATAACAGCCTACGATTTTATGATGGTATCTCACAAAAGTTGTTCCATACTTCCATGTGAAAGTGGTGTTTGCTTTTTCCTTCATAGGTCTTGTGTCAAAAGAAGTTTTATGGGAATTACTATTACTATCACAAAAGTTAATATCTCTACCACAATTATACAATATCGGATTGTACAGTTGTCGTAAAATATTTTTGATAGTAAACTAATCAAAAACATTTTAATAATTATCACTTTTCTTTACTTAAAGATAATTTGTTCTTCAAAAAATAGTTTTCATTGTTCTAATCCATATAAAATACTACAACCATTACGAAAATGCATAATATTGATGAGGATTAGATGGGCTGTAACTTTTTCCAAACAATTTTGTTAATTATTCTCAAAATGTCTACCTACAGAGATTTAGACATGAAATTCTACATAAGGATATCAAAACCAGTCACATGTTTTTATATATATATATAGGAGTTGAGTATTGTAAAACAAGTATTAAAGTAAAACAAATAAGACAAAATCTTGACCCTTGGATCATGGTTAAATTGATGCACGAAGTTTCACAAAGCAATTGATGTACGGTGATTTTCATAATGCACGGTGATTATCACTGAAGAAATACCTATTGTTTTATTTATTTTACGTTAATAGTTGTTTTATTTTACTTAAAACCTATATAAATATATAGTAGCCAACTTTTTCTTGAGCAGGTACTAAAATCATAACAATCAATTAATTTATCACAACCATGTATTATATACGCATTACATATTTATAAATTTTGTTGTAAAACTTGTATATTGTGATACAATTACCATATTATATGATACTTTAAGTATCATACACTATGCACTTGATGTCTTGATTTTAAATAATAATAAAATTGTCCCGCAAATATCGTGGAAGTCTACAATTCAAGCATTTATGTATTTGATGGTTTTGTATGCATCTCATAGTAATACTACGAATTAAAGTGTTATGGTTGGCAGCTCCACTATTTTTTTAAATATTTTTTTTTTATGGTATCGTTTTAGACAACGAGACTAAATGGTCGGGTTGGTTGATTGTATATTTGTATGTACTGATTTTTGTGTTGATAATATATGCTGCAGAATGCAGGATGGTATCTAACGTGATCTTCAAATTATTGAGTTTAATAAGCATATAATTGAAAATTTGGTTGATATCTTTTTCTTATAAATTTCCTACGAATATTCTAGTAAGTTTTTTAAAAGAAAAAAAAAGTCGATAAGTTAGATTATATAGTTGATGAGCAAAATGTTCTTAAGAATAGAGATAAACTAGAGGGGAACCCGCACATTGCAGCGGTAACTCTAAAAAAAGTTGTAGTTATATGTGGAGGGGGTAAATGAGTGATAACCCTCTAGTCTCATATAACGTTTTAGAACCCAAAGCTTACACCGTTTAGAACTTATGTCCGATAACCCACCCATACATTGTGACAAAAATCTCGCTAAAACAATTAGTAATGTACATAATGTAGTTCTCAAAAATGGTAGTAAACTATTATACACCACATACAAAATGAAAGATTATATGCAGTCATGCAGATAAAATGGATGTTTGAATTAGATTGATATAAATTATAACTACAGATACGATGACTATAAAACAAACCCAAATTCTCTCGTACAGGCTAAATAAGTCACATGTCCACCAGACTGTCTTGGTTCAACCATATATCTAGATACACGGTTAACAAATAACGGCTATGGACTAATGAAAGATGTACCTTCAGTACAAGACTACAAACCCAATCTTTTGTTGCAATTATATACCTATAAATTCTGGTCTAGCCTGTCAGAATCAGTCCTTGGGTACATATATAGATTCAAGATAACCCAATCTTTTGTACCAATCGTTTCTCTCCTGATTCCATTTGCTTACTGCTGCTCTTTTAGATCGATTGCATACCCGACTGAACACTATCCGAAAAGAATACCATCAGCCTGCATAATAAATTTCACCTCTTAAAAAAAATAAAATGAACAATATGCTCATAGTACCCATAAACTTGCTTTTTATGGAACAATGATTGCCATACACAGACTATACAAAAATCCTGTTGCAATTACATACCTTATCATCATTTAATCCAACATCCTCAAAGAAAGCTCAAACGACTCTGCCAAAATAAAATCACAAAAAGTACCAAATTAAAGCTCTGAAAAGTGAGCATGAACAAAAACACAGAAAGTGAGATATTTTTGTAATAACTTATTTTTTGTTAATATAAATAAAGCATTACAATCTGTGCTAAAAAAGAGTAAAGCATAACAATATGGACAATAAAGCATTTATTAGTCAAACACATCCCACCAAGCCCAGTCAACCCAAACTAAAAACATCCTGCACAAACCATTTTACATATTTCCGACCACCTCTATTGAAAAATTCCCAAAAGAGGTACAACATACAATTATGCGGATGTTCAAAGAATAAAACTTTCAAGTTGTCAACTTTGATAAAGCAAAACTTGAGGCGTATATGTGATATACTATCTATAGAGACATTGAGCTGCAAAGCATGTATTTCATCTATAGAGAAACTGCCTTGCAAAGTATGTATTCATGTACAATTGAAATGGTTAATTGCGCTCCTGATATAATTTAGTTAGCATAACTAAACGGAAAACGGAATCAGGTTTAACTCATGAATGTCATAAATTCTGTTCTAGTAAATTATGAGTAATATAACCCCAAATGACTCATACGACTACATAGTAGTACCTCAATTTTGGAAGGACAATGACTCCAATCACAGCTCTATTTACACGCCAGATTCTAGTTTATCAAAGATAAAAATGATCCAAAATAATAAATAAAATAAATTTGACACTACATCCCTATGTTATTGAATTGCAAAAATCTTTACACAAACAACTACATATACTTTCAAAATCAGCCAGTCAATTCAAATGTGCATCAAGGTGTGAAGATGTGGATAATAACAATATCAAAAGAAATGCTCAAAAATTATTTAACAAAGATAATTATAAAATAGGGATTTGAAAATACCATATTCTCAGCCATCGTCTTCCAATTTACGACGATCTAAAAGGTTCAATTAATGTGCTGATATGCAGCGATATCACCGCCCCATCTTCGCCACCATCACCACCCCAATATCTGCCGTGGCGCTGCCGCCATCACCACCCCAGATCCGCCGGATTTTTTAGGGTTTTTTTCAGATCTTTTGTTGACTTAAAAGCATACATCAAATCATCGCAGTTCCATATAGAAAATCAAAAGAAGACTCGGATTTGCAAATAAAAAAATTCTACAAAAGAAAAGAGAAGAGGTGCTCCGGATGGTGATGCCAATTTATGGCAGAGGTGTACCGAAGCAGAAGAGAAGACAGGGAGGAGGGAGGCGCCGGTGAGTTTTTCGTTTGTGTAGGTTTTTTGTTATGGCAGAGGTGCACCGAAGCAGAAGAGAAGACAGGGGGAAGGAGGCGCCGGTGAGTTTTTCATTTGTGTGGGTATTTTGTTGAATCGGGGTGAATGAACCAAAATATTCTAAACTCAAATCACACAACATCCATGGACGACGGCGGCGGTGGATTAAATGGACGACGGCGACGAAGGTAGGTATGGTGGCGGAGATGGTGGCTGGGCAGTGAAGGGAGGGAGAGAGGTATGGCGGTTGCGGTGGATGGCGAGAGTGACGTGTGAATGAGATATTAGTTAGGGTTACTTAAGTGTTGTTAAGCATAGGGGTATTTTTGGTAGGAAAAAAAGACTGAATTTCTTAATCCAATATGCTTTAATAGGGATTATAGATATAGATATTTTCTTAGAAATGAATTATTTTTTAAAAAATTAGAGTTAGAATATATAAAAAGATATACTTTAAATTTAAATTTACAGCTAATAAAAAGGTTTAGAATATAATATGAGCATATCGACATTTTCATATGTATCATATATTTATATTTCTTTACATTCACCCATATATATTTGGTACATTAATTTGGACTGATTTTTAATTAGATGATAGGTTATAACAAGTTTTAACCATTTATAATAGAAAAACATATTAGACTGAACAACATATAAGTATGTAAAGTATGCGTATATTATTATTACTTATAAATAAAATATTATAGATTTATCATTATTCTTTCTAGTTCAACAAAGTACTCACCATATTTACCATAAATATATAGTATTTTTTTTAAACATTTGAATCTCATAGTCTGTTAGACCCTGAGAAACTTGGGCATGACATGTTCGCAAGGAACTCAAGAAAAAAACAAACTTAATAAATTTGTCATTTCAAAGAGTCAAATCCAAGACTTAATTATAAGTAAAAACTAAAAATCTTTTCATAGTCTCTAATGAATTACCAATTGATCTATGCTATATTGCTATCGGAAAAAAAATTATTAATATGCTACTCTAAAGTTTAAACCTTCTTCTTCCATATAAATATAGCATGTTGTTTACGACTTAATTCATAAGCCTAAAAATCAACGTAATCATTGTCATGTGAAAAAATCAAGTGATAAGATTAGGAAAGAGACTTAGTGAAATGCACTTGTCACATTTTTAAAGTTTTAAATTGATTTTTAGGCATACGAGAGCAAGTACCCGCGCGTTGCGACGGTGAGATGGTGGGGTGATACCTAGGTCATAGAGTATGATAGGTTATAGGAGTTGATATGTCATAGAGTATGATAGTCAAATGCCTTAGCCGTACGGGTTCCGCCCTCGGATTTAAAAATTTGTTGAAAGTATATCGAATGACATCTCTAATGAAAGAGCATTAAATTTTAAGAACACCCATACAGTTTTTATAATTTATCGATATACGGTTTTTGAGATAAAAGATTTTGAATGAATTGGAGGAATAAATGATTTATGGAGGAGAGAGAAAAAAGATGATTGGTTAAGATTTGAGGAGAGAGAAATGGTATTATAGTTATTTTAGATAAATATAGAATAGATAAGAGGAGTATTTTGAAAAAGTACTTAAATTTAGGAAAAATCTTTTAAAATATAGTATATTAGGCATATAAGTTAAGTTGATTTATTTTCCCAATACATAATGCTACTTCACTATTTTTTTTTCTGTCTCTCATAAATAAATACTACCAACATTTAGTGTCGTTATTTGTTAGTGTCATAGTGTCTATTAATACCCAATAATATCTAAAAATAACTCCTTTTCTTTATTACCAGCAATAGTACATAACCCCCACTACATGTTTGCTTGAATGGAGATATCGCCCGGCAAGACTACGATCTGGGTAAAAAGAAGGTGATTAAGAAAACAAATATTCGATCATTCAATTCATATAGAATGGGGATTACTAGGCCAAGATCTTCTGTCGAAAAAGAGCGCCACGAGATCAATGTCGACAATCGTTCACTCACTTGTCGAGAAATGGAGTCTTTGGTTGCCATTTGTGACACATTATTACCATCAATCGATATTAATAATAATTCTATAAAAGATGGTGTTGGTGATGTCGATAATTCACCACTGAAACTTTATCAAACTTCGGCTTCCATGACCGGAACTGCTAATCATGTATGTATACATACATTCTCTACTCAATTTAATTATTTGTCTCAAAATAAACGTACAAATTTTTATTTTGTATCAAAATATAGGAATGTGTATTAATTTCGTTAAATAAATATTGATGAAGGTTGCATCAATGATGATATTTAAAACGGAGCATCCGAAACAAATATTGGTTCGGATAACATTGTGGTTGTTGTCGACATCGATCGGAACAATGATTTTATGTGGGAGGGCAAGCTTATCGAACGAATTTCCATACGTACAGAAATTCTCAAGGGTGTCAGGGAAGAAAAGAGAAGAGATATTGGTATCATGGTCTCTAAGCTACTTTAGTCTCTTGAAAATGTTTTTCCGTGGACTCAAGTTAGTCGTTCCCTTGGCATTCTTCACTCAGGTAACTTACTAATTATTTCTCGTAAAAACCTTTTCATGCATAATAATATTTTTATGGGGTTGGGTATTGTACAAGTATTAAAGTAAACTAATAAGACAAGATCTTGACCCTTATATCATAGTTAAATTGATTCACGAAAGAATTGATGCATGATAATATTTTTTATGCACAATAATTTTCAATGAATAAAAACCTAGTGTTTTATTTGTTTTACTTTAATATTTGTTTTATTTTACGTAAATCCATATTTTTATTATTATTTTGTTAGTATTATGTGTGAGTATAATATAACTAGTTTTCAGGTCCGTTCATTGGACGGGTAATCTCAAAATATAAAAATCACATGTTATAAGAAAAATCGAAGTATGTTAAATAAAATAAAACTAAATTAAAATAGATAAAGTAATATTTTAAACGATCCAAATAAGACAAAAAGTTAAAGAAATAATGCGTAATAAACTAATCATTTGGGGAAGAGCTATCATACATATCAGAATCATATTCATTATCAAAATAATCACCATCAAACATAATATCGTCTTCGTATAGTTCCATTCACTTTATGAACGTATACAAACATCATTCTAACTCTAGCTACCAGTCTCATTTACTTGAAATTGAATTACATTATTTAAATAAGTTTTAGGTAAAATAAAACAAGTATTAAAGTAAAACAAATAAAACAATAGGTTTTTATTCACTGAAGATCACCGTGCAACATAAAAATCATTGTGCATCAATTGCTTCGTGAATCTTCGTGCATCAATTTAACCATGATCCAATGGTCAAGATCATGTCTTATTTGTTTTACTTTAATACTTGTTTTACAATACCTAACCCTTATTTAAATAAAAAAATCTTTTAAAATCTCTAAACTTGCAAGATATATTAATGATTAATCTATTAATTACCTAGCTATGAATTAATATAGGAAATATTTGTTATATTTGTTCACAAAAACTATTAAAAAATATATATTTTTGAAACAAAATCTTTACATTGGTAAAATTAATTATTCATTTTCTAATATGATAATTAGTATATTTAGTGATACTTGATTTGTAAACCTTAAAACTAAGCCTTGTGCCCGCGGCCGGAGTCCTCGGTTCGAAGTGGAGATAGCAGAGGTTTCTCCTTTAATTTTTTTTCGTGTCTTTTGACGGATGTATTAATGAGCTTTTCTCAAAATTGGTGGATTATAGTGTGATTATGCTCCACACAGCTGGGTTAGGCCAACTCAACGTGCTACTTTGCGGGGTATGTCACTCGATTTGGTGCCCTTTGGCCATTGAGGCACCTTGTGTGGGTGCATATAGGTAGTCTTGATCGTTTAAAAAAAAATTATATTCTTGTTGGATTTTAACTCCTTGTTACTATTTTTGAATGTATTGTAAGAGTGTTTTCATAAGATTTTAACATTTTTATGAAAAGCAAGTATATGTTAACTAGCCTTCATCAGTTTTTTTAATACCCCACCAGTTTAAATAAAATATCTGATTTAAAATCATCGCTATATATGCCCTTCCTTCTTTCGAAATTTGATCCAGATAACGGGATAAAATGCTTTAGGCCTATCATTTTCAGTGGTACAAAAGCTAGTAATGGTGATGCAATTTGTAGGTTAGGAATTAAATCCCGCATTGAAACCCAAAGCATATTGTAACCATGCATTCGCATACGTACGTAACGTAATATGGTCGCTTTATTTTGCAGGGTTTTTTTTATTATAAAAAAAAGGTAACATTAACTAGTACATGGTCGGGCAATTACGATCATCAAGTCCCACACAAAAAGATTAGAATCTTTATAGTTTTCCTGTAATTTTCCATTTTCTTTTAATTTATTAACAAGTGGCCTGTTCATCAATACATGGATAAACTTTAATGGATCAAGATCCTTTAAAGTTATAATCAACTTGGATTAAAATCAAGAGTTAAGATTCAAAAAATCAACTTTGAATCTTGATTTTTGATTTTAATCCAAAGGTTGAGATCCACTCAACTTCACCTATGAAGTTGATTATAACTTTAGAGAATCTTAATCCAATTTTAATAGATTATTTTTAAAATATAGTATTTATACAATTCAATTGTGTATTTTTGGAAAAGGTGATGGTATGCAATTTGATTAATTTTTGGAAACTATGAATTGTAATACATCTATTAACAATGAAACTATGAATATCATCTCTCCTTTTTATTATTATTACTGTATTATTTTGTATTTGTTTGCGCAACTAACAACTCCATCATGATTATAATTACACTTTACACACCAAAAGAATACTCGTACGGACTCGTATCTATAATTATTTTGTTACCTTGTGGACACTTAGACTATATGCGGAGCGGGGAGATTTCTCCCTCTTTTTCGCCCTCATTTCGCCCACTACACCACCCCTTCCAGCCAATTGAGCCCCAAAAACACCTCTAGGCGGAAAATTTCGATCGCCCACTTCTCCGACAAAAAGTACGATATCTCTCTTTCTCACTTAGACTTTATTACCTCTAAACCAATTACCTAAATACACTTGTTATAAGTCCTCCACCCCTTACAACTAGCCTCACTCCTCTTTTTTTTCTTACACTTTTCCCATGATGACGTGGTGCCAAATGTCACAAGTCCCCCACTTGTGAGTAGCCTCACTTCGGATGGCCTTAAGGGCTATTTGATTCTCTTTTATATATAGAAAATTTTAAATTTCTTTGCATCAGATTCTTATAAATCATGAGAATCAAAGGGCCCTTTAGATCGGTCAATTGTACAATATCCGCTATTCCATCTCAAGTCCTAGTAAATTTTGTAGGGGCCAAGGTACCTCCTTCATTCAATATTTTTACCCGTTACATTAACTAAGAATTGAGTGACTTCAAGTGTAGTGTTCACCGGTCCTCACCTAATTCCTCTATGTTAAATTATTGTCGTCGACTTGTTAACGACTTTTTGGTTTAGTCATATATCTTAATCTTAACTGCCTTATAAAATATTTAACCATCTTATCTATATTTTTATACTAAATTATAAAAGAAATAAGATTTTAACTTTCAATTTCAAATGTTATTTATATCTATATATATATATATATATATCTACTACATTATAAAGCATTTGTCCCCGGTAAATTTTTTCAACTTTTCAACTAGACACTCATTTTCATCTCTCTACTCAAATCTCAACCACTCATTTTTTTTTCTTTTTCCATAAATCATTTTATTACTCTAATTCATTCAAAATCTTTTATCTCAAAAATCATACATTAATATAAAAATTATATGGGTGTTCTTAACCCTTACCATAACTATTATACCTAGCTTCTTTTATAAAAATTTCTTTAAATTAATAACCACGCCACTACCGTCGCCGCCGGCACCCCCCGTCGTTCCAGCCATCACCACCGAACCGCAACATCACGCGGGCATATGACTAGTATAGTATAATGAGTTCTTTGATCGATTAATTTCAAGATGATTTAAACTTAAAAATTAAAATACGTAAGTGTATCATTACTAGTATTTTGTATTTTTAAAAATACATATGATCCTAAAACAATTTGGGCAAATAAGTTAAGTACACAACAGACATGGTACATTGGTAGGTTGTATTTTAGTTGTGGAAAATGGAAGAGAATTAATTATACAAAACTTTCTTTTTTGTTATTAATAAATACAGTCTTTTTTGGGGAAAAAAAAAAAAAAAAAAAAGGAAGTTTAGTACGTATATATGTTTCTTTAGCCGATGTGACACATTATGGTACATGGGGGTTGGAATGGGGGATTTTTCATAAGTTTAGTGATGGAAATATTTCTGTCCTAAATGACTTTGTAAAGTATACAACTACATCATAGATTAATGACTTAATGCATTCAGATTAAAAATTAACTTTAACTATATATATATATATAAATAATTACTAAGCTCAATTATTTATATTATGATATGGTGTAGGTAAATGAGAAGAATGAGAACCCTTCTTGGAAAGCCATAGACTATTGTGGACCTGACCCTGATTTCAACAAACAAGTCCAACAGAGTTTCAGCCCAGAAACACTTTTTGGGCCACTTTATAAAGGTATAATCCACCTTAACAAACCCAAACAAATGATTGTAGAAGCCATAAAAAGCTCAAAACTATCCATCTCTTTACCTCACTATCAAACTACACAAAATTACAAGAATTCCAAAGTTCCATCAATGATCATCAAATGTGATGCAGTAGTAGTTGGTTCCGGGTCGGGTGGTGGTGTAGTTGCTGGTGTTCTTGCAAAATCTGGATACAAAGTTGTTGTTTTGGAAAAAGGGAATTACCATGCAAGAAGTAATCTTTCACTTCTTGAAGGTCAATCTATGGAAGAAATGTATTTAGGAAAAGGACTATTAGCTACTAGCAATATGGGGGCTGTAATTCTAGCTGGTTCTACTGTAGGTGGAGGGTCCGCGATTAATTGGTCTGCTTCCATCAAAACACCAAAACATGTGTTGAATGAATGGTCTGAATGTTTTGAGTTAGAGTTGTTTGAGAGTAAGTTATATGAAGAAGCGATGAATGTTGTTTGTGAACGTATGGGAGTTCAGTCTGAAGTGGAAGAGGAAGGATTTAATAACGCGGTCTTAAGAAAAGGATGTGAGGAGTTAGGCTATCCTGTTATCAATATTCCAAGAAACGCTTCTTCGGATCATTATTGTGGTTGGTGTTGCCTTGGTTGTAAAGATGGTAAAAAGAAAGGTACTTCTGAGACATGGTTAGTTGACTTGGTGGAATCAGGAAATGGTGCCATTTTACCGGGATGTGAGGTGACGGAAGTTGTGCATGATCGGAAAAAAGGCAAGGATCGAAGCACGGCTAAAGGGGTTCTGTTTGAGTTTGTAAACCAAGATGGATATAAAGAAGTTTGTTTGGTCGAGTCAAAAGTGACTATTGTGGCATGTGGAGCTATGTGTACTCCTTTACTTCTTAAAAGAAGCGGGTTAAAGAATCCAAATATAGGTAAAAACTTGCATATTCATCCTGTGGCGATGGCATGGGGTCATTTTCCGTCGCAAATGTGGCCAGAAGATGAGAAAAAGAGTTACAAAGGGGGAATCATGACTGCAATGTCAAATGTGGTGGCAGATGATCAAGGGTCAGGATATGGTGCTATTATACAAACACCAGCATTACATCCGGGGATGTTTTCAACAGTCACGCCATGGGTCTCGGGTTTTGACTTCAAGACTAGGATGTCTAAGTTCTCAAGAACAGCTCATGTATTTGCATTGGCAAGAGACAAGGGTTCAGGTGAAATATGCCCAAAAACAAAAATTCACTACAATATGGACCTCATGGATGAACAGAATCTGCAAAAAGGACTAGAGAAATCGTTAAGAATACTTGCAGCAGCTGGAGCAGAAGAGATAGGAACCCAAAACAATAGAGGGAGAACATTAAATGTGAAGAATGCAAGTTATCTTGAGTTTGAGAGCTTTGTGAAAGAAGAAAGCTCGAGGTCAATGAGAGACTTGACAACACCGATATGTTCAGCTCATCAAATGGGGAGTTGTCGAATGGGCGTTGAAGCAAAAGGGTCTGCAGTGAATCCAACAGGGGAGACATGGGAGGTAGAAGGGTTATATGTGGCGGATACGAGTGTTTTTCCAACAGCATTGGGTGTTAATCCAATGGTCACAGTGCAATCCATTGCTTATTGCACTGCTCAATCAGCCCTTGAATCTCTTAAAAGAATGAAGGACACCATGTGCCATACATAGTTTCATATTACTGTATTAAGATATGATTTGATACGATATATACAGAATGTATATAATTCGTGCCATCAATCATTCTATCAATATCTTGCTTATTAGTTATTACCTGCTGTAATGATATGTTGTTGTGAAAATGATGAGAATAAACCCGTGTGAAATGTTTATGATCAATGTAAATTTTTGATTCAATATTAGTTAAGAAAGTCTAATCTACACATCAAAGTGTGACCCCTCTTCATAATCTTTGGGTCCATACTTTATCAAGCATGAGACAAGGCAAAATAATAGAAAGAAATGAAAAGAAAAAAGAAAAACTATCAATGTGATTTTGTGCTGCAATGAGAATTCACCACACTCCCATTAATTGGCAGCAAGAGTTCACAATTCATATGCAGGGAGAATTTAACTGAACCCAATGGGCCAACTCTCCACGTCGTTCTTGAACCCCCTTTTAAGTAAAACAACATTAACTTGGTTTTACCCAACGATTGTTGGGTCATATAGTCTTCCTCTGGTGGCAAACGCATCGCAGATGACATTATCACATAGTTTAACTCTGCTGTCTCATTTCTCTGTACATCAAATGGGTCAGCCACCAATTGTGCTATTTTCACTCCATGATAACCAAGTAACAACTTGGTGTCGTAGAAGCTAGCTTTCGCTTTCTTGTTGTGATTCTCCGCACGAATCACAATAATTAATTTCACAGCTAGAACACCGGCCTGGTTGTACCTATTGTTATATAACATGTCAATATTAATCAACACAACCAGGGCCAAAAAAATTGGCAAGAAAGTTACACTAGTTTAAATTATTATGATCTTTCTGGTTCACGTTTAATATATGTTGTGTGAGCTAAGAAATCATATTTGTACAAGATATAACAATATATGTGATGTAACAGAACTATGTAAAGTATGTTATAGCTTTAATTTTAATGGTACCAGATGTGATCAAGACGAGCTGCACGAACAATGAGAATAGGCATTTTAGGATGGATCACAAGGTACCCAGAAAAGACAACGATTCCAGCAATGATGACGATAGTGGCAATGAGTGAGCATACAATTGCAAAGCACCAGACGACGGGATTGGTGCGTCGTTGTCTACCTAGTACCTGATGTTTTGGCATTGGAAGAAAAGGGTGTAAAAAATTTTTGGGCAGCATAGAGGGGTTGGAAAAGGTAAATGGTATTATTTATGGGGGGGTTATAAAACTGCCAAAACCATGAGAAAAAATGTAGGAGGTTTGTTTGGAGAAGGGGGAGTTCTTTGGGTCTAATTGGTGGGAAAGGTAAGGTGCGTAACCTTGGTTTTAAGCTATCTTGCATTTCATTTCATATATTAATATATTTGTACATAGCTTTGTACCATTGTTTCGTAGGTTTTCAAGCCTTCTAAACTTTCTTATTTATCATATTTATTTATGTACATAAAGAAACATAGTTTATATGTATAGGTCATGTTATAAAGTATCATTTTTATAATTGCTGGCTGTGTGCCTTGTGTAAATTATGTTAAGTAATCCAAAGAAAAGAAAAGGATCAACCCTAAAAAATCTTATATCTTATATAATTATCACATGTTTTTGTCATTAAATTATACCTCGAAAATAATATATTGATATAGATCTTGTTTAAATCTAGCATTACAAGTTACTTTGTTGCTTACAGCCTAGTGAAGAGCCCAAAGGCACGTTATGATAATAATAAAGGGGTTCAAAAAGCATAAAGAACAAAGTCACACATTCAAGTCTTCCTTCAATCAAGCCAACCCATTTTATATTTGTTATTGTTATGCTTTCCACTTTTACCACTAACTATTATTGTAGTTTCATGAGTTACAAGTTTCATCCATCTTTTAAGTTATTCTTTCCTATTCAGGATTTGTAACTATATATGTATAATGTATTTATGGAGTGATATTTGGATCAACGGTACACCTCTCCGGGCTCACGGTCCCCTGTTATTCTCCTTCAAAGCAAATTCAGATGGCTTGGTTGGTAATCTCATCACATACATAGGGGTGCTGATAGATCGGGTTATATGATAGATCTTGTTTTATATTTCTAAGACATATGGGTCATGTTTTATTTTATTTTAAAAAAAAATTTAGAACGGCATTATAATCTACTCTTACTCTTAAGTTACACGCATGTCTGGGATGAAACTCATGACTCTCGAAAATTCGCTATTAATCCACCCTTGTGGGAAGTGGAACTCGAACCCAGGTGGATCCCCCTAAGGTCAAAAGACCTTACCATTGGACAACCGGGTTACAATGTTACATGAGTCCTGCAGGTGATATTTATTTGGATTGGGCTTAAGAAAGGCCCAATAAAAGATGTGAAATTGAACTTGATCAGTTGACTGAGTTGAAGGTCAAAACATAGAAGACTCGTGGTTCTTTTTGGGCCAAAAAAATCAATATTTCTCTCTTCTTGGAGGATTAAAAACAATCGTTTATGGAGATCAAAAATCTGAAACTCATTTGTCCCCCAATTGCATTGGAGGAGCCTTAAGCTATGGAAAATTGGAAATTCATATTCATAGATTTTAACAGTGAAATTTAAAATTTCCTAACTTCAATTCTTTTTCCACATTATACATTACATAGATTAACAAATTTTGAGACGTTATAAAACTTTGGACCTAAAGTTGTTACTTTAGTTGGCTTATATATATGGTAAAAATGGGTATTTCAGACAACTTTTTGAGGCGAGCATATTGTCGTGATACTATGATTGTTTAAACAAATTAAATAACACCTCAACTAATTCACATATGACATAACATTAAAAGTAGCTAATTCTTCTAAGAGTAGATGAACATTAAAAGTGGGGTGATAAGAGACCTATATCTTGGTGTAATAGTTTAGAGAAATGATATATCTTTTTAAAAAATAACTTAAAAATCCTTTTAAAACTATAATACGGGTCTACTCATTATCTTTTCTAATTTTATCCCTTGATTTTACCACTCATCATCATCTTATGATTAATAGGAATTTTAGACTAATTAGTTATGAGGATTAATCAGTTTAAGGTTAATTTAAAAGTTAGTTGTTTAAGAAAAAAAACAAACATGTTTTCAAAGTCTAGAAAAGTGGAAAAACAAATAGGTAAATCTTAAATTCGTACACTTATAGGGTAATAGGGACAATCTTGTAAGAAAAAGGAAGTTTTGTTATAAAAATGGAGGACATTATCTGGATGGTTGTGAAATGAGCACAATAACATACGTATATGAGAACTTGGAGAATAAAAAGGCTATCCAACAACTACGTGTCCTTAAAGTATTCACCACCCCACTAGAAAAGGTTCTCAACGGGCGACATTCTAACATATCTATACTTTATCTAGGAGACTAGGACATATGATATGATGTATTTCTTTTAGATGATTATTATCAACAAAACTGACTCTATTCAATTGATACTCGTATGAAAAAGTTTAGCATACATAAACAGGCAATGGAACTCCAATATAGTAGCAAAAATTTTCTAATTAAACTATTTGAGATTTTGAGTAGTACTTTAAATCCAAATGAGGTCAAACCGAAGAAGTTATTTTTATAGCGTATCTCAAAACGGCTAGTTAATTAAAGATTAAATCGCCTCAAAACTTTTAAAACACACTAAGGCTATCCGGAGTAGGGCGGATTCCCCTTCCATTTCGCCCAAAACTTGCCATCTACACCTCTGCCCCTCGCCATTTACGCCCCCAAACACCTCAAAGCGAAATATTTCTCTCGCCCAAACACTTCTTTGACCAAGCCTTATTTTCTGGTCTCCACCCCTTTCTCGCCTCTTTTTCGCCCCCTACACCACTCCCCCCTTTTCCTACTAAAATTTTCTTGCCACATGGCGGATATCCCACCTTCTCCATCTTGCCCCACTCCGGATAACCGAAAACTTATAAAAAACTAATTAATGTATACATCCTATTAAAAATTCTATTCTCGTTTGAATCTTACTCATTTTGGGATATGTAAATTATTCAAATTGCTAATAATAAAATTACACTATCAATCATTTATCTTATAAAATATTTCTACTAAACCATTACATGTAGAGATATTTTAGATGTGTTTATATTGGTATAACTTTTATTAAGTATTATATATAATGACAAAAGTAAGTTAAGCTCAATGTAAATATATAAAGACTTTGAAAACATAAAACAAATAATTCTAATGAGACAAAAGAATAGTAAAATTGAAGATGTAAATTATTTTTAAAAAATGTGAAACATTTGTTCGCAACAAGGGATTTAATTTACGTTGTCTTAACCGGGTAGACGTTAGAAAGTCCCCTTACCCTCAATACATTGTAGGAGGAAAATCCCCCAAATTAAACTACTTAAAGCACAATATTTAATTGGGATAAAACCTCACTCTCCAAGCAAGACTCGAACTAAGGTCTTGTATTACTGAGAGACTTAATTGTGTGAGATATTTTATACCATTAAACTATTTTTTTGTTAGTATTATAAATATCTTTCTAATGTGAAAAAATTCACTTGTCTCAATTTTCCATGTAATACAAAACAATTAGGAAAGCAATACATAATTCAAATATGACGATTTGAAAAATAAGTAAGCACATAATACCTATGGAAATGATTCCAGCGCATAGCCAAACCATTTGACTAAAGAAATAGATTTCATACTATTTTTGTGACTTTTCTTTTTTACCTAAGATATTGATCTAAAAAAGGAAAATTACATAAAAAGGTAATTTTTTTATTCAAAATCTTAATAAGGAACTTATTTAGTTTTCGTCTATTAAAAGGATTTCATTTTTAAAAATTTCTAAATAAAGGTAGTATCGTTAGTTTTTAACACCAGACTTCCGTTAACTACCACATCAACTTGCGACATCGTTAAAAATAAACTGACGTGGACTTCTAGATATATGTAGCATCATCGTCGTCATCATCATCACTATTCACTATATCCAGATCACCAGATTCTGTTATTGAAATTCATCAGAACCATGAACAAATAAATAAATATCACAACCCATATACATATATATTGACAGACGCACATATATATCCCAAATTCCCTATATATATATATATAATCTTCAACATCCATCATCAAGAGTATATCCATAAAAATTACCAGATCTAAATATACATAGGCATATGTATCCCTGTAAATCACAGCCCCATTGCAAATCATTCCCGAGCGGTTACTTCTCAGACCGACGAAGTGGTACAATCCCTACAACCATCCCTTGACTTAGCCAACGAAGAATACCTTTACATAATATCAAATCGGGCATAATAATGCTAACAGCATACCGTCTTTTATAGTTTTATGGCCCCAGATCCCGAATACACACCACCATCATCATCATCAGCGGTTGGTGTTGTCGGTGGTCTGTCAAGTGGCGGATACAGGTTAGCCGGAAAGTGAGGGTGTTTCAAGCAAAGAAAGGTATATGTTTGAGACAAAGTGTGTGGATCTCGTATATATGTTTCAGCAATATGGTGACACGGTGGGTGTAAATATTTCTCTATTTTTGTACCCTTCCCGTCCACCATGACATCGGCGCCTCCGTCGCCGCCCTGCAAACCCGCTGCCCTACACCACCGTTGCACAATCACTGTTCAAGCCGTCGACTATCTTTGGTGTTCAAGTGACGACGGTATTGGTCGATCATGTATACCCCCTTTTTCTTTGTGGTCGAATTTGTACAAGCTTGTGGGTGGTCGACAATGAATTTCCTTTAACATATTTCCTGTTTTGTAAGCATCGGTGAATCGTGATTTCGGAGTAATTGTTTTTTAGTTCGAATATTGTTCATCTTTTGTGATAATGGCGATTTCATGCTGCAAATGTTTTTATTATTTTAGTCTAGTGACAGATAAGAAATCATCTCATCAGGTCCATGTAAACTTTTCGCTCACGACACTTGATGGATAATTAACGATAAAAATCATCTCATCAGGTCCATGTAAACTTTTCGCTCACGACACTTGATGGATAATTAACGATAAAAATTAAGGATATTACCTTTATTGATAACTTTTCTGAAATGAAATTCTTATAATAAACGAAATTTAAATAGGTTTTTCTTTTTAAAAATTTTGAGTAAATATGTAATCTTTTCATGTATTTTTTCCATCTAAACAATTTACAAGCTAAATTTAAAAAGGTAAAAAGTATGGTTACTGAGATGTCAAAAATTGACATGCCTAAGAGTCAATCAAACAATACAACATTAAGTTGTTAATTCATGTATAAAAAAATGACAATTAAATGCCAAAAGTAAGAGGATGGTCTTTCGTCATACTAAAAGTTGGTTAAATGTGGGGTATTTCAATCGAGTTTGAGTCCTACGTTTTCCATTTATGGGATGTATTATTAGAAAGTATTTTTTAGAAATCTTAAATATAGACATACATGTAGTTTGACCGTAGAAGTATGATAATTTGTCATTTTAAAAGAAAAATTGGTTAAGCTTTTCATATTTATATAATACAACCTTCAAAAGCATTCAACTCTTGTCATTTTTTCTCTCCTTCTGCATCATCCCCTTACCATAGTTAGATGCCAAAAGTTTCCAAAAACAAAGAGGTGGAGATGACAATTCCATATGATGACGTACCCACCTAGACCATCAGTACCCAGGAAGACGCCTACACGCAGGGTACTACACGCAGACTGCACAGAGCCTTAGCTGAAAGGATAAGCACGAATAAAGCCTGTCATATCACTTCCTAAATTAGAGAAAATCTCCATCAGCAATAAGAGATTCGTTCTGATCATATTTTCTCTCTTCCAAGTCATATTTGCACTATAAAAGGAGAAGGAAAAAAAAGGAGAAAAGGGGATGATCATCATTACGGGGACAAAACCCTAAATACCAAAAACCCTAAATGACCATCATCATGATCATCATGGGAAAAACCCTAAAACAATCTAAAACATATATCGATCGGCGTACAAGGGAGAAAAACTCTTACCAACAAGGAATCGCCATCAAACTATCCAAACACCCATCTCTTCACATCACCTAATCGGATGTACAAACACCCTAAGCTACCTATTTCTCATACAAATTCTTTCATGTTGTTTACAGTTTCACATCATTCACCTTAAAGAAATTATTCATTTATAGTTTTCACCAAAAATATATGAAAGATTTAATTAAACAATTTAATATACATAATAATACAATTTTCATCCCCAACTTCTTGAAATTCCATTGATAGTTCCGGATTTTAACAACCGGTCATTCGTGCTAACGGTATCATGTGTGATGCACATGAAAGTAGTGAAAAAGCATTTTCTCAATCTTTTGTCATTTTTCCCCTTATAAACAAATGGTGTGCAATTTAAGTTGGTGTGTGGAATACAAATGATGACAGAGATGGTAACAAAAGTGATGATAGTGGATTAGGTGCTGATCGAGTGGAAGGCGAATCAAAAGCGCGTAAAAGTATTAGTCATGTAGGCATTTTTCACAAGGAGCAAAGTTTATGATAGATGCATTTCATTAATACCTCGTGAATTTATATGTTTTTTAAACAAAAATTCAAATGCTAAAACCAAAGTGCCAAACTAAAAATCATACAATACTTAAAGCCTTAAAGGTATAGTAGTGATAAACCCACAACATTTTTTAAATGAATATAAGGTTGTTCGACACTTAAGCTTAAGTGTGGAACCCCTTATATATAAATTTTTTAATATTTCTTGATTAATGAATAAATGTTTGTGCCCCATGAATTTTATGGATTAAAAAAATAATATATGAGTGTTCCACACCTAAGCTTAGGTACCTAACAGTCTTATATTCTCATCCCCATATATATTATATTATATAACACGGTATACAACTGTATATAACATGTATTGTTATGGATGACTAAATGTGATTGTAAAATTATCAATGATGACTAGTCCAACTGGTTAGAGGCATCTCAGGTTTACCCAAGGTCTTGAGTTTGATCCTTAGGGATGACAAGTCTTGGGTTTTTTCCTTCTGAATACTTGTAATGGCAAATGGTCAACATCTCGTTGTCTATGGTACGTGCAAGGCTTCACCATTATACGGTGAGATTTCTCTGATGTCTTATATCGACCGAATGTTATAAAAAAAAAGACATGGACATCTTAGTTTTAATCATTCTTAGCTCTTGAATTTTTATAATAACCATAACCATACACCGTAGTGTGGAAAGTAATAAAGAGCAAGAGTGTAGTTGCCGATCTACCAAGTTTTAGCAAAAATATACCTAATCAAACTTTGACATATAAAGACCAAAATGTGTCAATACTTATGGGGGTAGTTGCCAAAACAAGACAAAACAAAAAAAATACAAAAAAAAAAGAAGAATCTTTATATGTTAATTTACTTGCCAATTTTGCCACAATTGGCTCCATGGTGCCAATTCTCAACTTGACAAAAAACGCCAATGTAAATGAGGCAAAGAGATTCTTTGTCAAAAGATGTCAATGTAACTTGCCGATGAAAATATGTCGATCACTTTTGTCCGTAAGTTTCAAATTTTGAAGTTCGGTAATTTTTTTTGACAATGCCTTTAATAAAAATAACAACAAGAACAATAATAATACGAGTATTGATTTTTCGGTGTTAATTATCAATACATTCAATAACAAAGATAGATGATGATGAATTAATGTACACATATAAGACTTACCACATTGCGCTACATGTTTGAGAGACATGCACTTTATTACTGAGTACATTATATTAATCCTATAACTATAATATGTACTGATTAAAAATAACTTATAAATTAATCGTGTATTAATATGAGTCAAAATATGGTAATTAACTATACAGAGGGGATAGTACAAAAATATATGATAAATATAAATGTAAGAAAAGTTTAATCACTAGTTTAGCAATATACTTTCAAATTATTTTATAGATACATGTTTATGTTTATTACATAATTCGTAAATTTATATATAGTTCACACTTGTAGTCCATCTAATAAAACTAAAAAATTGTGTTTAAACCCAAGATCTATCTTTTGGTGTTTAAACCCAAGATAGAAGCACAATGCACTTCAATTAGGTCCAATTTATAAATTATTTTGTCATTATCATTATGCTTATGCATAAGATAGAAAATAGATCAACATAATAGTGATTTGACCATCTTATTTATTTTAAACATCATTTCTTCTCCAGTTTTTTTTACTCATGTTCTTGAAATTTTATACATTATTTTAAATCGTCATCCCAATTTATGTTTTGTGTTATATTACAGTATATAGATGTTATTTAGTTAACAAAATTAATCCTTTTTTCTTATAATACTCATAATATACTTTTTTTTTTTATAAAATAATTTATAATTTATTTTACCAACACGTATTGAAACAATGAAACGAATACAATAAATCATTTCTTTTGAAGTCATATTACTATTAATTTTATGAAAAAATGATCCGTATTCTAGAATTTAGCTAAACTTAGGTACTGTCACATTAAAAAAAGTTACAGATTAAACTTTTGAATTTGATAAATATACATAACCCTCCTGAATATTACATAATAGAAAAATGAGTATGGGGCTGTTATCCACCCAACTTGGGTGAAAAACTCCTCACATACTAATATTTTAATATTTTGAATAAATGTTTGGTTCCCCATTATTTTGATGGTTTTAAAAAAATATGTGAGAGATTTTTCACCAAACTTAGGTGCATAACAGCCTCATATTCTCTTCCTCCTCTTACATAACCCGGCCCCCTACCCCTAATTTTACATAATCTTCTACTGCTTTACCTAAGATAGATACTGCATGCTTTATCTAACATTTATATAAATTAAGATAGATGTCGCATTATTTACCTAACATTTATATAAAGAATTTAATAAAAATTTGTGTGTATAAATCGACAAAATTTACTTGGTTATTGGATTTGGAGTTTTGGACCCAAGTTGCCCCTTCACAAACACGTGAGTTTACTGTTGCACCCTCACTTTAACACAACTACCACCCACTCCAAAACCGAAAAATCAACCCTATCAAAAATCTTAATGGTATCTTCGTAATTATATCCAAATCCAGGCCTATTCTCCGAAACCACCTGAAGGTATTTTTCAATCCACGTGCGTACACCTCATTGGCCAGTACTTCAAATAAATGCATAAATTCTCAATTCCAGTAACAAAACTCACACACAACCTCCATTTTTTTTGTTCTCTCTCTAGCTTATATAGGCATCCCTCTAAAAAATCAGTCTTCAATGACATGCAGATCTATGGCTATTTATAGCTATTTATACAAGCATACATACGGATTTTGTGTATCTATATATAGATATATAAAGAATTTCTTTTAATTACGGCGGTTTTCCGATTCGCTTGGTGCAGGTCGGGACTGAATAATGCTTTAATAGCGTTTTAGTCCTGCCTTGCATCAACTGAATTTGAATCCACTGTAAATATAATTATCATCCAGCAGGCTATCGGAGATCTTCGTTGATTTGGATTCTGAGTATACATACAAAGGTTGATTATTTTTTGATTAATATTTATTTGGATCTGAAGTTTTAATGATATATATTTATTATTGCACCCTGCTATTAAATTTTGATGTTTAATTCTAGATCTTTGTTACATTTAATTATTTATTTAATTGTTATTATTATATTATTGGGTCAATATATACTTCGTTGTCTAGGTAGTGCAAAACTTCGGTCACGTTTTCCGATGTCGTATAATGTTCTTGAAAAAATTTTTGTTACTCGTATTATTATTGTGGATTTCATTAATAATGGAATCAGCACGGCACGTCACATATATAGTTTCCTGTTAATAACTAACTAGCGTTGGAGTCATTTAAGATAACCGACTAGATACGTCCTCATCTTTGGACGGTGGGTCAGGTGTATTTGAAAGTTGCCGGTTTAAAAAAAAAAAACTAGTCAAATATCCGTGCTACGGGCATTTTATAGTTATTGTATCTATAGTTTGTTATGAATTTAGAATTAGAATTGAAATAATACACAACATAATTTGTAGAAAGAGAATTTAAAGTAGTAATTGATCGCATATATATATTTATCCTGGGACTTCAACTCACAACGTTTTAGTTGATGTATTAACTCAAATAGTATTACGGCTGCTATGCCATAAGCTATTTGGTCTATATAAGTAATAAATAATAGATGTAGAAAATATTGGTGTCTAAGTTTTAGCTGAATTAGAAATTGATATCCCAATTAAATAAATCATTTTGCATTTCAGAAAATGTAAGCTCAGCAATTTCAGTTAGGATATATCCTTGAAATTGTGCTGTTTAGTTAATGGGTACCCTAATACAAACAAGTATATTACTTATACAACTTCTTTTATCAAAACATATAAAAAAAATAGGTATGGTGTAATCATTCCGGTTTTAGTAAAATTCGGTTCAAATTGGACTATAAGTTTAGATCTAGGGATGTTGTTGATTATTTGAATACACTTGGATCTGATTATTATTATGGAGGCTCGGATTTCAAAACTTGTTTTATTCCTTATAAGGAATCTTGCTATGATAGTTCTGGTGCTATTTTGTATTCTACTATGTTTAGTGGGCATAAAAGAAGTTGTTTTTTAGCTGATTGTCATTTCTTTGTGATTCCCAAATCCAGTTAATAAGTTTTACCCCTTTTGGTTGGGGTTGTGAGAAGCTGTGACACTTTTTGATTCTTTGTTTGAGATGACATGTGTTTCAAATTTGGTTGTACTAAACTTTGACTTGTGAACCAATCTTGCTGAATGTTGTCTGCACTTTAGAAGTTATAACCCTGTATCAGATCTATATGTAAATTTAGGAAATGAGAGTGACACTTTTTTTTTATACTGTATGCTACATGGTAGAGTTTTCTTTCTTTATTATTGTTGTATATGTATATGTTTGCCCAATTATGCAATTAATTAATAATTATGCCTTCTTAACTTGTCGGATGCCTCTGTCATGGTTGATTGGTTCGTTGTATAGTGATGGAGGACAACACATACAACATAACGATGGAAGCCAAGGGTTCAAATCAAATCTCATCCCATGCCTCTCTTTTAACAACGATGATACATAACTCATCTTAGCTGTGAGTCTGATCAGTGGGGGCCGATAATGTGATCATTATACATTAACTTCTTACTTGTGGCATGATATGTAAGACATAGGCAATGCCACTCTCAAACTGTACCAAGAATGCCCACATGCAGAAGTTTTTAAATATGATATTGGAATATAAACTGCGTGTACTATTCACATTCTTTGAACTTTGAAGCAATGCTAAATATTTGGATTGGATTTGGATATAACATAATCACCAACCGTCTGTGCATTATCGTGATATCCTTGATTCCGTTAGGAACATTTCTTAGATTGCTTCGCTGTATGTCTTAGCGTATTAGGGGATTAATCTGATCATCTGTATTATTGACTTATTGTTGCATACTTATTTTTCATGCTCGATGATACGAACCCTACCTAAATGGGCCCCAACCTTACCCATTTAACCCAATAGAAGAGGCTGGAATTAACAGGGAGTTTTAGTTATCGACCTGTACTAATTGTGACCCGAATGTTCCCCATTTGAACCTGAGCCCATTTTGACTTGCCACCCAACTCGTCTCACTGTCCATCTTGCCTCTCAAGATGCTTAAAATTGCTGTAGGAAACTGGTTATCCCATAAGTTAGTTACCTTAGCCCATGATTTAATATAAGGGGAAAGGGAATATGAGGCTGTTAGGCACCTAAGTTGGGTGAAAAACCCATCAAATACCTTTTTTTAAACCATAAAAATCATGAGGGGCCAAACATATATTCAAAATATTAAAATATTGATATGTGAGGGGTTTTTTACCCAAGTTGGGTGCATAACAGCCCCATACTCACTTTTCTCTTTAATCTAAACATGAGACTCCTGAATTTTATCTGTAACTCTTGGTATATGATACTCGTATTAAGAATACTTGCCTCATGGCTCAAATGCTGATCTCAAGGCATAGTTATTTAAATGAAATATCTGTTCTCGCCAAATGTAGTAGAGCGTGGTATATATACATATAGCATCGAGAGGTACATTATATATAAATTTCCTATATTTATATAACGATTCCCCATTTTTATCATAGTTTACATTATTTCAAGCAGGACATATATGGAGTAACGACTGTTCATTTTTTTTACTGTGAATTACGACTGACAAGTATGATAGGTAAGATTAGACGGTGAATCATATCGCCTCATATATAGTATTGCTCAACGTTACTTTTGTCGTTAAGTTCTCTCGATAAGAGTTTTTTGTAGAAAGCACCAAATGGTACCCTAGAAAATCTTGGTGGTGCCTCCGGAGTTATCAGGCTTGGTCCTGGTCCAATTTCTGCATCTAGTTTAGGGCCAACAAACATGGCAATAGAAAGTCGCTCCTTCTCTGAGTTCAAGGTTGCCCTATGCTCGATGCTTTTATATAGCCCGTTTGTCACAATCTGCAGGTAGAAACAAACTAACTTCACAATTTTAATGATACTAGTTTAAACTTTTCTACTACAATTTTCATTGCGCATCTTAAACAAAAATCACTCTCTTTCCTTTCTTTATACGATGTCTTGGTGACACCAATTGATATTTCCAGGTATCACATATAGTAATTATCAGTGATTACTATGTAAAGCTTTAAGTTTGTAATTAAAGAAAATAAATGACCTCCAAGATGTCCCCAATATTGACAATGAATGCATCAGGGAGTGAATGAACTCGCTTCCAAATACCATCCTTTTTTATTTGAAGGCCTTCTACTTCATTAATCAGGAGGAGGAAGGTGATCCCAAGAGAATCAGAGTGAGGGCTGAGACCGATCACTTTTTCAGGCTGTGGACGTGGAGGACAAGAGTTCATCCTCATAGATTGTATTCCTTCATCAAACAACGCTTTCATTTTCTCAACTTCCATCTTCAAAGCTTTCGCAATGAAGATCAGAGTTTTCAAGGAGATGTCCTTAATTGCTCTCGAGTATTCTTCTAGGGTATCTCTGTATTGTTGCAAACACAAAAAAGAACAGTAAATATCAGATATGCTTTTTTGTTAGAAAAATTCTTCTCTGTGTATTCAGCTTTGTATTTCGATTCCTGGATATCCATACAAATCGGGTAATTACATTCTGTTATTCTGTATATATATTGAAGAAAAAGACCTGGATGGGAGAGGTAGTTTGGGAAATAAATGAGGCTTCCTCATATGATGAGGGAGGGTAATATTGGATAATAATCTATTAATCCATGTGTGTCAATAGTTACGTATATAAGTTTAGGGATCTAATGTGTCAAGAATAAAGTCTACAACCGAATGGAAGTTATTTTCGGTTATAGACAGTTATGTTGTGAATGGACGTGTCGTTTAGAATAGACGAGTCTGTTAGAAAGTTATACCCTTTAGTGAAAGGGTGTGTTGTTTCGTAGTGTCCGTTGGAAATCTATATATATGTGTGTGCCGTCCATAAAAAAGAAGAACGCGTCGTGCGTTCAAGTGTTGTGTAATAAGAAGATAAGTTTAGTGTGTGTATTGTTTTGTGTTCGTGAGTGAGAGGGACGAGGGACCAACAGTGGCATCAGAGCCAAGGTTGTCCGAACCAGAGAGACCAGCGATTGAGAGTGGTCGCTTTAGAGAAGAGAGACAGAAGAGTGATTCAGAGGAATCGACCAAGCGAAAACCGATCAAGTGAAGATCGAATTCAAACATCAGAGAAAAGAGAAAGAAAAGCATACCGGTTGTGCCAAGGGAAGACCGCCGCCGTGTGTTGCCAGGGAAGAAAAGTAACCGCCGCTGTGTGCGTGCCAGAGAAGAAAACAGAGGATAGTAACCGTCGATCATTACCCGAAGAAGTTTGATTTTTAAAGAAACTGATTGATTAACCACCACCACCACCGTTCGAAGAAAAGACGAGAAGAAGGAAGAAGAACACTGAAAATAAAGCAGGAAACCATCACCGTTGTGTAATTGAAACGAAAATCATACCACCACCGATTGAAATTGTTGATCAGAATAAGAGAGAAGGATTTGGATTTGCCCTAATTGCGTGTAGAAGAAAGAAGGAACAGGGGCGTGATTATTTGAGAAAGGAAAAAGGAAGGAGCAGTTTGATTAGGAAAAAGGGGCGTGCTATATTTTGAAGGAATAAGAAGCCCACAAAAAATTCAAAGCACTAAGGAATAAATATTAACAGGTTTTATTGTTAACTTTTTCAATACTTAGTTAATTTTATTTATATTAGAAGAGTAAGATAAAGAAAAATATAGAATTTTTCTATTAAAATTTGCGTTAGGAAAACGTTGAAATTGTTTGAAGAAAAATTGTGGTTAGACGAAAGTTAAGTTCAACGATTGTTAGAATTATTTTGGTTTTAGAAGAAAACTAAATCGAAATAATATGGCGGGAGATAAAAATGGAAACAACAATCATGTTGTTGCCATACCGTTATCATCCTATCAATGTCCAATTCTAAACAATACAAAATATACGTTATGGGCCATAAGAATGAAGAAGATACTTGTAGCAAATGGAATATGGGATATAGTAGAAGGAACGGGTACATCAACAGAGGTTGATATAAAAAAGGATAGTTCTGCATCTGCATATCTATTCCAAGGATTGCCGGAAGATTTGCAAATGCAAGTTGCGGGATGTGAAACAACAAAAGAAATTTGGGACTCATTAAAGGCCAGATTTGTTGGGACAGAAGATGTTGAACAAGCGCACTCGCAACAACTGAAATCAGAATTTGAGAGACTCATTATGAAAGAAGATGAATCAATAGATTCATTTGCCGGAAAGATGATGAGTATCATTACGAAGGCTGCTACATGTGGACTGACGTTTGATGAACAAACAAAAGTACGAAAATTACTCAATGCAGTACCAGATAAGTTTATACCAATAGTAGCAACCATTGAAATGGTTGTTGATTTCAAGGAAGCGAAATTGGAGGAGGTTATTGGGAAACTTAAGACTTATGAAGAAAGGCTTAAGTTTAGAAAAGAAAGTGGAGAAGACAGTGGTGAAAAGTTGTTGTTCACACATCAAGGGAATGACAGAAATTATGAACGCAACTATGGAAACAATAGACGAGGAGGTGGAAATCAGACACGAGGAAAAGGCCAAGGAAGATTCATGCGAGATAATAAAAATGAAGATAGTTTTGATAGATGGAAGAAAAGACCAGGAGATCAAAACTATCCAAGAAGACAACTTAAAAGACGTGCAATGTTATAATTGTCAAGATTTTGGACCCTTTGCTGCAAATTGTCCAAAACCAAACCATAGAGAAGAAAAAGCAAATCTTGTGTTCGAAGATGACGAACCAGCGCTATTGATGGTTACTACTAAGGATGAAGATGATACAACATCCTTAAAAGAAATGACGAGAAGGAATGGAATTGTCATTGAGAAAAATGAAATTCCAAAAGCAAAATTAGAAGACATAAGGTCAGAGATAGAAACTGACTTGAGAAGTAAACTAGAGTTTTGGAAGTTTGAATTACTCCAAGACTTTAAGATGGAGAAACAAGAGTTTGAGAAGAAAATGAAATATAGAGAGATAGCATTTGAGAAACAAATGCAAAAGGAGTTAGAGAACCTGAAGAAGATAAGAGATTGCACAAGCAAAGAGATAAAAGAGTTGATGACAAAAAGAGAAACGTTTGAGAAAGAGAACCATGGAGTTTTTTCGGATAAGAAACTCCTAGAAGAAGAACCAAGAACTGACAATGGCGAATGCAAGAAGCATCAAGAGACGCCATCAAGATTTCAAAAGGAAAGCAAGATTGAGAAAGATATCAAGTCAAGAAACAAGAAAGTTGACTACGAAGATCGTGATACAAGAAACACATTGTTGGAGATTCAAGACTATGAGATGATACAAATGATGGAAGATACCGACAAAGTTAACAAGAATGATCAAGATGAGATTGAAGACAAGGAAGAAAGAAGTGAAATCAATGAAGAAGTTCAAGACATAGTTCGTGTTAAAGATCAAGACAAAGAAAGTGGAAACAAGCCAAAGTTCAAGGATAAAGACAATGAGACGCTTGAAGAAGCGAAGTCATGGATTAATAAATTAGGGGGGAGTATTGGATAATAATCTATTAATCCATGTGTGTCAATAGTTACGTATATAAGTTTAGGGATCTAATGTGTCAAGAATAAGGTCTACAACCGAATGGAAGTTATGTTCGGTTATAGGCAGTTATGTTGTGAATGGATGTGTCGTTTAGAATAGACGAGTCTGTTAGAAAGTTATACCCTTTAGTGAAAGGGTGTGTTGTTTCGTAGTGTCTGTTGGAAATCTATATATATGTGTGTACCGTCCATTTGTAATAAAAAAGAAGAACGTGTCGTGCGTTCAAGTGTTGTGTAATAAGAAGATAAGTTTAGTGTGTGTATTGTTTTGTGTTCGTGAGTGAGAAGGATGAGGGACCAACAGGTAAGCCAGTAAAACATATAAGCTCAATCAAGCTTTTGGTCTTCAAACACAACAACAAACACTTGTCCAAATCCTTGTATATCCTTTTCTTCTTGCCAAAACTTTTTTTCCTCCTCCATTGGTAAATTGTAGAATTCTTGTACCCCTACCTTCAATTTGTCCAACAATGAACTACTCACACCATGATTTATCATCTGCCACACACACACACACACACACATATATATATATATATAGCAACGGTCAATAATATATAAGTTGGAGCATGCATGGATGCTTCCGAAGTCATAAAATACTTGGAGCAGAACACATATGTACAAGTACGTATGATACGTACCTGAAAGAAGCCCCAATCTTTACAAGCAAGATGTAACTTTTCCAATTCATTATGATCACTACTGCTGGTATCTACTTCAGATAATAAGCACTTCATGTCTATAACCGGTACTTGATCAGATGACACTAAACAAGACAGTGAGGGTCGTAGGATAAGACTAGGAGCGCCGTCCATATATTCACGAACATATCGGATTGGAACTGTTGTCAATGTTTTTTTGGCCAGTTCTTGTACGCTAGCTAGGCACCAAAAGTGAACCCCCCAGACTTGTTACACTTGGTTCCATGATATATATGTGTCCCTCATGCACTATATCTCTTTTCCTCTTCCCTTTATTACGATTTTACTAGCTAGCTTGTATATTACCCCGTATATATATATATATATATATATATATATATATTTATATAGATAGAAGAAAAATGATACATGTCCTTAAGTTTCAAATTAGGCCATAGATATATGCATTTTCATTTTCTATTTAAAACAATTTATTGTATATATAAACACTATATACACGAACGTACGTAACCACCTCCAAGATGGTTTAGGCCTTTAGCGATCACGTGCCCGGCCTATGCTAAATTCGAATCTCACTAGGTAATATCATGGTGGGAGTAAATGGTAAACAACAATTTTAAAAACACTCGCAAAATGTCAGAATACCCCGATTAACCATGTAACTTAAACAGATCATATAAGAAAATTTGATGAACAAGATTCAACTATAATAATAATAAAAAACAACAACTGATAATACATATAGTTTTTGAACTTAACTAGTGTAATATATACTGTATATGTAACGGGTTTTCTCTGTTGTGAACTTATGGGTATCAGGACAAAACGGGTCTATAACTCTATTGTACGAGATCTAATAAGGTATATCCTTGTGGCTGTTTTCGAATCATTTTCGTGGCACCGCCAAATGCTATCTAGTGAGGCTCGGGCCCAAGGCTCACCTAGCTTAGATATGGTTAAATCATTTAAAATATAACAATATGTCATGTTGAAAAAGTAATGATATGTCTCAATAGAAGAGTCTCATAATAATTCTACTGACAGTAAAGTCATTATTATAGATGGTAAAGTTAAGTGATGGAATAAGTAAAGAGGATTAGTAAAATAGTTTTGGTCAAAAGATTATTAGTTGAGAAGTTTTAAAAGAAGATATTAATATTAGAAAAGAAAAAAACACTAAACCGTATATAGAAAAGAAAATTGGGCTAGGATTAACTAGCCAGCCCACCCTATATATGATCCACTGGCAAAGTGGCAAGTAATTCTTCAGCAGAATTGCATTATTCTTTTATCTAGAACGTATGATACGGTTTTTTTTTTAAGTCAGTTTCAATTCAGACGTGCTGGAGACAATTTTAACTAACAAATCGCTAGACCTCCAACCCCCTCGTCATGGAAAATACCTTGAGATGAGAAACCCAAGACTCGAACCCGAGACCTTGGAGAAAACTCACCTTCGGGACCCACATAGTGGATTTAGAAGATATCTCTGGCCAACCCACCTAAGTGGAGTTAGTTACGTATGATACGTAATCAACAAAAGTTTTAGATTGAACGTAACAATGACTAAAATGAAGAGATATTTTCAAAATAAATAAACAATGACGAGGAAATGTGACAATTACTAAAAACTAACTATTGAAATATTCAGGAATTAATTTTATTTATATAAAATCACTAAGATAATTAACCATCCATTTACATTTCCTTGATCCAATTACTATCAAAAATTCAAAAACCATCCTCTAGCCCTAGCCCACTACTTTAAATCAACGGTGGTATCATTTTCATCGGCCGTGGTATCATTTCTACCAAAATCACTTGTGGGAAAATTTTTTTAAAAAAACGACACCGTCCCCTGTTAATCCCATTATGATACGTCTTTTAGATTGAACGTACCAATGACTAAAATGAAGAGATATTTTCAAAATAATGACGAGGAAATGTGACAATTACTAAAAACTAACTATTGAAATATTCGGGAATTAATTTTATATAAAATCACAAAGATAATTCCCAAGCTTCTACTATATAGCTACTTAATTAACCATCCATTTACATCTCCTTGATTCAATTACTATCAAAAATTCAAAAACCATCCTCTAGCTCTAGCCCACTACTTTAAATCAACGGTGGTATATATCATTTTCATCGGCCGTGGTATCATTTCTATTAGAATCACTTGTGGGAAAAAAAAAATTAAAAAAACGACACCCTTCCCTTTTAATCCTATTTCGCTATCATTTCTGGCTCTCTTCTCAAATTGCAGAAAAAGCTATCTGGACAAATCTTCGGATTTATAAATCAAAATAAGAAGCATTACATTAAAAATGACCGACTCGAAATCAAGTCATGTCTACAAAAATACTTTATGTATAATATAAGTATATATTATTGTTATTTGTTTTATGCATCAGTATGAATAATATTGTCTAAAAGAAAAGATATTAAAAAGCAACGACTTAATTGACAATCGGTATATTTGTGCTTTTTCATGTTTGTTACTTTTAGTACATACTAATCTCTAATATAAATAAAGTAAGATTGTAATTACATAATATTTTTTTAAAAAAAATCTTATTTGACATCATTAGACTTTTTCTTATTAAATATGTATTATTTATCTAATTAATTTATGACATCATCTTTTGAATTTAAATTTTTAGTCTCTTCATTTGAAAGTTTTTAAATCTTTCAAGCCTAATGTAATATAAGCCTAATGTATAATAACATTGCTTATTTGCCTCTACAATATAGACATTTTTCCTTACGTTTTTTTTTTATGTTTCATTATGATAATAAACATGTATTTACGAAACTTGTTTAGAAATACCCGGGTTGAACCCGGGATAATTAGTTAGTTAAGTTTAAAAAAAACATTAAAATGACTTATTGTATTAGATCTAATGTTTATTAATTATTAAGTCAGGAAATTTTTTTTAACCATATGACTTATTGTATTATGTCTCACTTATTAAGTCAATTAAGTTTAAAATCTAAAAGTTTATTTAATTTCCTTCCGGAAAGGGAAGTATTAGTATTTAGTACTCGCGGACTATATATCCATCACAAATATTCAAATCCTAGAAGAGGTATCCAAAAGCTCATCACACCATTATAAAACCACATTCTCCTCTGTTGTTTCTTTGTTATACTTCTGCATTGCCTCATCGATCATGTGCTAAAAACACACACTGTCAACACACACACAGAGTAACAAATTAAACATCATCGATCACTGATCAGAAATGAAGATCAATTCGAATTAAATGAACCTTGCTGCAGGTTTGTTTTTACCTACCAGTTTTTGACCTCCTTCAATTTCATTCTTGTTTCTAGCTTTACATATTCTTCATTCATTAATTAAAATAATAATGAATATCCATCCATATATATTCCATGTTTTATGATCATATACTATATATATATATATATCTTAATATCTTATCTTATAGGCCAGTTTTCGTTCTTCATATCATATCAAAAGCTTGTGAAGAAGATCGAGGTGATTAATTTAGTCCATTATATTTTTAAATCCAAAATCGTCTTCTTTAATTTATTGCGAAATCTACTACTGTTATAGTGTGTTGCAAAATTAGAAATTAAATTTTAATTCTTTACCTTTGATTTGACGTAGTACGTATACTATATATATCATCATCACATTTTTTAGTTCATAGACTTTTCAAGGAGATTCAATCTTTACTCATTAAGAACCATGAAAAACTAGCTAATTTTGTCGTAATAAATCTGTTTACATCTCAACCTTCTATATATATATATATATACTAGCCTTGTACCCGCGCGATGCGGCGGGGCATAGGAAAAAAACGTTGGTTAAGTAGTTGTACCGTGTTATTACATGAGTGTATGATTCAACTCAAGTGTTTCTTAGTCCGGCTGAAAGTGCAAACCGTCGTTGTTTTAGAGTGAGCGTTGTTTATGTTGATTGATTATTAAATTCGATAACGCATGTGTGTTTTTTTGGTATACTATGTGAGAAACTTCACGGAAGAGGAGAGACAAGCGTAAGTTTTTTTTTAAGGGTATTTTTGGAATTTCAAGAATAAAGTGTTTGATGGTAATATAAATTAAAAGGGTAAATTAAAGATTTTAAAGGTAGAGTGTTAAATTTTAAGGGAGATAGTTTGTTTATATAGATAATATAGATATAGATATAGATATATAGATATACATCGTCGAATATGACATTTTCTGTGAAAGTCAGAGTGTATAACTGAGAGTTACCAAGTTACATTTGCATGCTTCATGATCGATCATATAATAAAGTCTTGATACTATACATACATCTAATATATATATATAATATATATATATAGAATATATATATATATTATATATATATATATGATATATGCACACAGCACAAGCACACTATCTTACATGTCGCATTTCTTTTTTAATTAGTTTGATCTACAAAAATGTATGTATGTTTTTACAATACATTATTTTTTTTCCGATAGATTGGCAATAAACACATTTTTATTCGATACATACAAAATACATTGTAAAGATTGGCAAAAAGATACATTTTTATTCGATAGAATGTTAGATTAACGTTGATTAATCTACATACGGATACACCTATTTTTATTTAAGGCTTTGTATGTGCATGTATTTGTCATGGGTTGACACGACGTACGGCCAACTTCGCAATAATTGTGTGTTTGATGATCTTTATTAAATACATATAAAATGCCAAAAGCATTAAAATGAAAAGAAGTATCAACTTTATTTAGAAATTTACACTTCATATATATTTCAAAAAGTAGAAAATAATTATGAATACTTTTATGTATATAGTATGTGATGGGAATAGTACCGACAAACCCGTCATCAACCGTGGACATATCTCGTTTCGAACATCACAAATATATTACGAGTATCATATATCAATATATTCAATATTAATACTACTTCTAATTTAATGGGTCATTTATATCACGTCCTTATATTAAATTTTATAATATAACGATAGAAATCCTTTAAAGTTTTATTTAAAATTGGACCAATTTGAATTATTGGATATATGGCTTTAAAAGTTTAATTTTAACCATTAATTTTAATTTAATAATTTAAGTTGCTGCATTTCACCTTTGCTTATTTAATACGTATATTTTTTCTTCTTTTTTTATCGTTTAATAATTTTAAAAAAAAGTCAATTTTTTCCGTTATGATCCGATGTAAATTACCATCACTATCCCCAATTTGTGCAACCATAATTTCAATAACAAGTTGTTTCATAACGAGCAAGTACTCGCGTGTTGCGTTGGTGAGATGGTGGTGTGATAGGTCATAAAGTGTTATAGGTAATAGAAGATGATAGGTCATAGAGTGTAATAGCCAAATGCCTTAGCCGTACGGGCTCCGCCTTTAGATTTAAAAATTCGTTGAAAGTATATCGAATGATATCTCTAATGAAAAAGCATGAAATTTTAAGAACACCTATATAATTTTTATGATTTATCGATATACGGTTTTTGAGATAAAAGATTTTGAATGAATTGAAGAAATAAATGATTTATGGCGAAGAGAGAAAAAAAAATGATTAGTTGAGATTTGAGGAGAGAGAAAATGTAATATAGTTATTTTAGGTAAATATATGATATATAGGGGGCATTTTTAAAAAGTAAATGTTGAAACTTAAATTTAGACAGAGACTTTTTGTTTTATAATATAGTATAGATATGCATGAGACCGCTACATTATGCGACCATTCTTTAGTCAAATTTCCCGTGGTTACATTTCTTTTCATAAAAATCCTTTTTATTTTGTTTGTGTCTATCTATATATTAATCTTCTTTCTCTATCATTCTATTTTCCAAAATGATGATAATTTTGTTACAATAATTTTGTTACAATGATTATTAAATGGGGTTGGCTAAATACAGCTCTTAGGGCTGTGTTTAAGGTGCATAAATTGTTTATACATTTACTATGAAAATCAGGGAGCATGTTTTTAATATGAAAAGTACAAGTTTTTTTATACACGTTAAATACAACCCTTAGGGCTATATTTAGCATTTCCTTTATTAAATTAAAATGATACGTAACTTTTAAAGATATATCATTACTCTAATTGGGATTTCGAAAATGTAAAGAACTAGAGATATGAATTTATGGTACTAGGCTTTCTAACTTGGCATTTAACTAACTTTTACTCTTTTAGTACCTATATACATAGAACATACCTAAGTTTTTTGAAACTTTTGTCAATTCTATATACCGCATTTGATAATGCCTTTTTCAATTTTTTTTCTCTCTCTCTCTATATATATATATATATTATAATATCAATGCCGTTTCAAGCTGATAACTACAATATAGGAAAGTGGCATGCGATCGTAACGATGGTGATTTTGGCTTTGCCAAAATTTCCATTTTGGTTATTAAAGTGGGTAAGAATGGAATGTTAAAGTACTTTTTAATTTACATATATTTCTTTGACAATTATATGCAGCACACTAAATTTACTACTTACATTTTACTCGTACATTAATATCAAACTCTCAAAATGCTACTTAGGCCCGTTCCTTTTTTTAGTCATTAAGTGCTGAATACATTAAGTATTGAATGTATTAAGAATGTTTGTATGTATTAAGTGAAATATAATTAATTGACGGTTATTTTTGTTTATTAAATTAAAAATAAACATGAATTTTGACCGAATGATTAAGTTCTTGACTATTAAGTTTTACTCCTATTAATTGTCGTGTCTTTAACAAATTAATAAGTTTTTTTTTATTAGGTAGAAAAAAAAAAAACAATGACAAAAGATGTACCAACAACTGAACACTAGCAAGTCTACCATAAAAACTGACCACCAGCAAGTTGCAATAAATGAGCTAACTGCCAACTGGTCCCTTGCCAATTTAATATAAATTTAATCTGAATATATACATATATCTAACGAGTAACTAGCAAGTACATTTTTTATTAGGGGATGATATTTAAAATCGTGTATTTTGGAAGGAACACGCAAATTTTTGGTACTTTTGTACCTAGCTTTTATATCTTGTAAGGGGTTACTACCGTGTGAAACTTTTGAGCATGATAATCCATTGTTATTGGGACGAATAAGATTCAAACCCTTGACCTTAGTATTCAATTGGTCTCCCCATGGACCCCACGCATAAGCGGAGACAGGTACCACTGAGCTACTAGTTCATTGGTGTATTAGGAGATGATATTTGTACCACTCTTTTTAATTTTCTTATTACCATATACAAGTATCATTGTACACTGTACAAGTATTAACTGTGATAAAATAATCAAATAATTTGGTACTATTATCAATTCTCTTTTGTATTAGTTAGTAGGTGAATCTTATCGAACAAAGAATAAGAAAAAAGAAAACACAATCAAAACACGTCTATTATAGCCCATGTGTTTGTGTGAAAATGTGAATCATCAATCATTTGAGTTTTGGATTAGTCAACTTATTTGAATTGAATTGGCTTTCTCATGTACGTCTTTGTTTATCTATGTCTATGTCACTAGCAATTCAAACATTATTCTTGTCTTTGTTTATGCTAAAGACCAAAAGAAGTTGATATATATATATATATATATATATCATAGAATATTGGAGATAGATACCTTAGAGTGGACTGTTGTTGTAATACAGGACGACATTAGTTTTTAGCTAGCTAGCTAATTTTCGCATTCCCCGCCCATCTTGAAAGATTGTTAATTAATTTATTAATTGGTACATAAACTTTATATTAATAGTCCATTAAAGGTCGATATGGTGTTCTTGAGGAGACGGCTCGCTTGTTGTACACGGAACAAGGAAATCGGCAACTGGAGCATCGACTTTGATCGACCAT
Source organism: Erigeron canadensis (assembly GCF_010389155.1). Taxonomy (NCBI): domain Eukaryota; kingdom Viridiplantae; phylum Streptophyta; class Magnoliopsida; order Asterales; family Asteraceae; genus Erigeron; species Erigeron canadensis. Next base: position 46,939,018 of record NC_057761.1, on the reverse strand, counting down.
CAAACGGTATGCTCTCCTTCTAGCTAGCTATCTCGCATATTCTAACAGTATTAATTGTTCATAACTTTGAAATTTTGCCATATAATTATTTTAAAATATATCTATAGCCCTATATATAGACCAATAATGATAATAAAAATGTCTTTGTATTTGGTAAGTAATAGTGTACGGATTTGATTTCTTTACCCACTACTATCACACACACACACACATATATATATAGTTGAAAGCAACAACATATATATGGTTTGAATTCTAACAAGTCCGTGCACCACCAGTCATATTCAAATTGCTAACAAAAATATTTGAATTTTTTAGATTTAGATACGCGCTAACTTGTATCGCTATCGCTACAGAACTTTCTGTTATTGATCGATTAACAAACTTGCACGACACGTACGACGCTAACGTACCATAACATTCAGTAACTCACTATAATTGTTTAGAACTCAAAACTCTAGATTATTACTATATAACACGACTCTTTGCACAAACTTAATTTCAATGAATTACTATGTATTTGCCACACACTATATTTTGTATTTTTTTTTATTTTAATCAATAAATGTGTAATTATAAAGATTAGTGGTAGGGGTGAAGGAAAAAGCTATAAAAGAAACTTAAAAATGAAAGTGATAGTGATATACAAACCCAATCCATGGCTCTCAACTTTTGCTCAAAAAAATAAAAATATTAACAAGATTTTAAATATTTTTAATATACCGACATAAATAAATATGGTGGCCCTTAGATTTTTAAATTTTTTTCTTTGTATTGTGAGACTAGTTGTACCACACCCACTAACGAAATAACTACAATATGCCTAAGTGGTGGGGAAATAATAGTCATTTTCTAGCTTTTTGGAAAGTTATAAAAACATGCTAGTTTTCTAGTTGGAACATCTCAACTTTTATGAGATTCCTTGTATGCCCATGTTACGTTACGTCAATTTCCAAAATTTATTTCATTAATTAAAAGCAATTACTATATAAAGTTTAAAGTCAAAGTATGGCTCCCCTAGAATTTTTTCTTTTTTAATTTTTTTCTTGTGATGCATTTAGTATTTTCTAGAAAATGATACAGAAATCCTGACACATGGTTTTATGGATAATAGTATTAGATTTCCATGACTGCTAAGAATGGAATATTGTTGTGGATTTGCCGATCTAAGTTATAAAAAATGGGATTGACTTTTGTTGAAATAAAAAACCTTCATGTTCTAATTGGATCAGCATCGGAATAACCAAGAAAAGGAAAAAGTAGCCACAAGAAGAAAATAAATAAAGAATAAGATTAACAAAAGTTATAAAACCAACTGGATTGGATTAGTGGTTGGAGCCCTTGCCTCTGAATACAGAGGTCATGGGTTTGATCATCATACCCAGCAAGGTTGGAGGTTTAAGGCTTTCTACATCCCAACCTCCCCATACACCGACGGTATTTGGGACCCAAAACCCGTAAGTTGGAGGTCCTTTTATACCTTTGGTAGAACCTGGAAGCAGCCACAACCTCCTCCATACACCGTTGAAGACGGTATTTGGGACCCAAAACCCATGGAAGACGACATTGAGAGTGTAAAATTAACAAAAGTTATAAAACAAGAAAAAGATGAACCAAGTACAAAGTTGCAAGCTCTAAGTACATGCGGTTGACTCATTAATGGCAAGATGGGTGGGTTTGACAAGTCAGGTAACCGGTCAAAACGGATTACGGGTTAAAACAGATTGGGTTGGTCTGACAACCCACTTTTGTTTTCCTATACTTAGACTTACTGAAAACTAGTTCATATGTTATAAATTAATATTCATAATAATGATCTAACAATTTTAAATATATTTTTGAAGATTTTCAACCAGTAATTTGTTACATTAGACTTGAAAAACATAACCCAAATCGACCCTTTTATCAAAGAACGTGTCGGAATTGCCACCTTTAGTTTTTAAAGATACCTTTTGGATCTCTATACTTTTTTTCTACGTTAAGATGTTTTTAGAATGTTTGTCATGCAAACTGTATCTGCAATTGCTTACCTGATATGCTACATGCATGTCTAAATGACTAGATTTGAGTCATTTGACTCCATTGTTAACTCTTAATCTTCAAGATGTCATTTCTAAACTAGTCTTGACCATTGAAATTAACTGCACCCTAAACCTTTGGAAAAAGGAATCTTCATAATTTCGGCCCCAACATTTGTGCAGCTTCCTATATGAACTATAAGCATTTTTAAATGCAACTACAAGTCTACAACACTTGCAGCATGTGCTTGTCTTTACTAAAGAATGAAACTGTATTATTTGAGAGTTGGTAACTCTATGATTCATGTCACCTACCCTTTCTGGCTCTCTTCTAAAGTTTTAATATACTCATTACGGGCGGACCCAGGAGTGCCTGTGAGCCGTATCGTTTTTTACGTAGTGTAAACTTGGCTAAAAAATTCTGATTTTTCAAAAATGAACTGGATCCAAGAGAAATATGTATCTGGTCTAAAAATTTTTGTGAACCTGGTTGTATTCAGTCTTGGGGTCTGCAAGTGCTTATCATTATGGGAGTAGACACAAATCCTCAACTTCCATATCATTTCCATGCATTAATTTCACTAAAATGAAACTCATGACAGTGAAAATATAATTCATACCTGATTCCTTTTCACCTAACATTTTTGGACTTTTTTTGTTGCTAATATTTACATGTTAGTCACTGAAATAGGACATGTAAGCTTTAACAAACTCTACGCTTAATACGATCGTGGGTCTATAGTCTTTTATTGGTTCTTAATTTAGAGCAAGACGTAAAAGGGTCTTCCAAGAAAACATTTAGCAAGAAACAACTTTAGATGGCTTTAATTATAACTTTTTTGATCATGTTGAGGTATCTACATGTCTCGTGCATGCTCAAAAAAAGAAGCAAACATCTAAATGTCTCGTATTCAACCTATTTAGTTATAGATAGGTTGCTATATGTATGTTTTTATCTCTAACAGGTCAGCTGCCTCTTTGTTTTAAAATCACTAAAATGCATTTGTAATGCATAAAACTCTGGAATTATATTATTCACAAAAGAGAAAATATATTATTGTATAGACTTTCAAAACATATTTGACCCACTAATTGATAAAAAAGAACTTTACCTTTATCTAAAAGGATATTCAGGGCAAAGTCATTCCCAGCTGACCGGACCCAGCCCTAACCAAAGTTGCCTGTTTTGACTCATTACCCAGGATGTCTGACCCGCCCATTTTGGAACCTCTGCTATCCTCTTGACTTTGGCAAATCACGCAATGATCAAATTCAATGCAAGATATAACTTCATATCTAACACATGAAGTACAAGCATCATAACAAAACTATGCTAGATTAGGTTATTTAACACAATGAATAACTTTTGCTTTCTTGTGTAACTTAAAAATTTTCTTGATCTTATCTGAAGCATTTTAGGTCTCATGCTTTACAAACACTTGCAAAACTAAATACGACTAAAAAATTTCAGGAATTATGACATATAATGGGCTTGAGAACTGCATTCTCAGTTCAAATTCCTGTGAGGATGAAAGTGTCGCAAGTAGAGGAGATGAGTATCCTACTGACTCCCTTGACGAAGATGATTCAACTTGTTCTTCTAGCAACAATGCTTCGGGATCATTTTCTCAATGGACAATGATGAAAAAAGATGAACAGCAACCAGACGAATGGGAATGTTCGGAAACCCCCCCAAAAAATGTTACCAAAGAAAAACCATCACTGATAGTACATATCTCTGACGTGGAAATAATGAAAGAAAAATTTGCAAAACTGTTGTTGGGTGAAGATACTACGGGAGGGAGCAAGGGTCACTCATCTGCTTTGGCTTTGTCTAACTCCATAACAAAGCTTGCTGGTAAACTTTCTCATTCATTTCAACTCCATAGCATAGATGAAGCAAAAATGGGCACTTTGGCAGGTTGGGTAATGGGTCGGGTCAGACTGGGTTGAACCAAAGCACTTTTTGTCCACATTTATATACACGCAATAGATGTGTCAAATATGAATACAAAAAATGGTGTTCCAATATTGCTCGATAACATTGATTACCTAATATCTTACAAAAGGCACATTATATGACTGTATATTATTTTACATAGTGAAGTCAACTTCATTAGACATGTATTAATTTACAGGAGCTGTATTTGGGGAGCTTTGGAAACTGGAGCCTCTGCCAGAGGAGAGAAAAAGCAACTGGAGAACAGAGATGGAGTGGTTACTTGCGCCTACAAACTATATGGTCGAGTTGGTTCCTGCTAAGCAATATGGTTCCAATGGCCGAACTCTAGAGGCATTTATTTCTTTTTATACTCAAACTTCTTGGGTTTTTCAACATTTTCTGCCAACAATCTAAACTGTTTCATGATGCAATTTGACAAAGCAGATCATGAGACCAAAAGCTCGTGGAGACATTCACATGAATCTCCCAGCACTACGCAAATTGGACTCCATGCTTCTTGTAGGTGGTCTCTTCACTACCACTAAATTATGAACCCTTAACCTATACATCAGCTATCTTTTAACACTAGCGAGTCAACGAAGAAAATAGGTAGTGTAGGGTGTGTCAATTTAGACACCCTTCATATGCCTTCTGAGTTCTAACTACATATGTTTTGAGTCCCTCACCTGACCCGGTCTGAGAATTACTCATTTTCACCTGTTATACAACTCTCTTATTTCAACACCTGTATTATTATCATATGACTTGAATACTTTTGTTCATCAAATTATTGAGTTGGCTTAAAACACACTGACAGGAAACTCTAGATGCTATGACAAACATGGAATTTTGGTATGAAGATGCAAAAGGAAAGAACAGGGGTATAGAAGAAAGCAAAACATGGTGGCTTCCTACACCACAAGTACCCATAGGTGGACTTTCCGATGGCGAGAGGAAAAAGTTGCTCAATCAGGCAAAGTTGGTCCACCAAATTTTCAAGGCTGCCAAAGCTATAAATGAAACTATCCTGCTTGAAATGCCTATACCAAATATCATCAGCGAGGCACTTCCTAAGGTAATATCTGCACTAACCATCACGCTTTAAGCTCAGAATCATATTGGTAGGTGTCAACTTCGATTCACTTCCAGAAAGGTGGATTCGGTGTGCCATTCTGCCATTTACTTGGTTTTATTTGGGATGTTTTTAATCTCAACTGGCTCAAAAAGTTTCACGAGTAAACATGGTGGGGTAGCTGCCTATATTGCCCCAAAGCTATCTCCTCCCATATGTGAAGTGTAGTGACAATATTTGACTATAGATTAATATATCATATCAGTATTAAACACATTGTAAAAAAATCTAAAAAATGAACGTTTTTTGGTCTATCTAACCAGACACGTACCAAGAAAGACCAGATTAGCCCGTTACCCTATTGGCTCTGACTTCTCATCTTCCATCTTCAAATAAACTGTAAAATATAGCCAAAACCAAACGAGTCAAAGGTCAATCAATGTGCGTTTTTAAGCATGAAACGGTAAAATGGGTAATCGGATAAGGTTTTCCCTATTCAGGTTAACGGGGAAGGCAAGTCTTTTCTGACTCAGATGTATTTTAAAGCATGCAACTACTAATCTCAGTATTCACAAAACTTATTAGGATTGTGAGTGTCACGCTCTGAAGTCAAAAGCTACAGATTATACTAATAAAACGTACTGTCACAAGCCCTTTCAAACCGTAGATAAATTAGCCGTTTTGTACCGTTGCTCAACCTGCCCATTCTTCCATCTGTATGTTACTTACCAGGAAACCTTAAAAAGTATCCTACTGACTTAGTTTTCTCATTTACATATATTGCAGTCGGCAAAGGCAAGTCTTGGTGATGATCTTTATAGGACATTAAATACAGCCTCTTCATCAGCTGCCGGAATGCTTAAATTACTAAACTTGAAATCGGAACACAGTGCTCTTGATACTATTAACAGACTTCAAGCAGCAGTATACACATGGAAAGAGAGAATTTCGATACAAGCCAGAGCTAGATCTCCCGCAAGAACATCATGGTCCTTCAAAGATCCTTCTATGGAGCTCAATAAGATTGACTTTTTAATAAACCGAGCTGAAGTTCTTTTGCAGCAAATCAGAACCAGATACCCCAACCTTCCCCAAACCTTTCTCGATGTTATGAAAATTCAAAATGGAAAGGTAAAATCATCCACAAAATGTCATTTTATTGGTTAGTATTGGTGAAGACGTGAAGTAGATACACAACTTGGATAATGGGTCAAAATGAGCTTGGTATGAGGTGTCCAAGTGGTCAGGTGACCTGACTTAGGTTCAAAGTTCCCTATGTAACATCTTGGGGTGGTCAGTGGAAGGGTTAAGAAATGGCCACGTGGATACCGCGGTTATGCCGCTTATATCAGAGTCAAAAGACTCGCCGTCCCCAGGTAACCAGATTAGGAAAACATGCTTTAAAAAATTATTGGGCAATTTTATGTGCTAAAAAAGTATATATTGGGCTACTTTCAACTATTCGAAATATTTTCCTTCAGCTATTTTATATTTTATTAGTTTGATCCGTTATTCGGCCAAAATAGGTCATTTCTAGTTCAGGCCAATCAGGATGGGCTGACCCAAAACTTCTTTGGGCAACGTGAAAAACATGATTTATTGATTTATATATTATATTAACAGTACTACTCTACGAATAAAATGTATACTTATGGGAGGTTTATGTACTAAATAACATTAGTGGCAACTTTCTGATTTGTCCCAAGTGGGAGTAGAACCCACAACTACTTTGTTAGTGGTCATCTTGATAGCCAAAAGGCGAATGCCCTAAATTGACTCATCCATAACTAGATGGGCCAAAAACCAAAGGTACGAACTATGTTATTCAGTAATTGTTTCTTGACGTACACAGGATATTGCACACGCCATTTTAGAAGCTTATTCTCGTGTACTTGGAAACTTGGCATTCAACATACTGGCTAGAATTGGAGACATTTGTCAAGCGGATGTATCAGTCGATCCTAATTCACCATTGGCAAAGATTAGCCTTCCAGGGTTAAATGTTTACGGAATATCAGGTATTTCTATTTCCAGTATTAGTGCAAGGTACACATCAGTTGATAAGATGAATAGCATAGAAGGGAAGTTGAGTTTGTTAAAAGACGAAAAGGCTTCATATACCTCTGCTTTAAGTGACGAGACATATACAAATTCGGTCACAGCAACCCCTAGTAGAAGCCCTCGATGTTGTATGGGTAAAGAGGCTTGATTTACACCTCCAAATATGTCACCCTAGTTTTGGATATGTATATCAGTATATGTAAATGATAGTACTTGATAATACTATACAAAAACTCATGCTTTGGTATGTAAGAATCAGGACAAACTAAACCATATAATCACATAGCTCGGTGATTAATTAACATCAAGCAAGTTTCACCTATGCAGATGGGATTTGAAGAAATGACTTCGCTTACGAAAACCAATTGCAATTACACAATTCTATTATTCCTGCGAATCATGCATTTACAGTAAAACTGAGCAAATGCGTTAGAGATGAAGATAAATAAAATTTAGAAAGGGTAAAAGTAGAATTGGCTCTTACACTAATATAAACTGGTTGCAGACTTGCAGTAGAAATTACTTGATGTAATAATTGGGTTGCCAAAATTTACACTCCCTATAGGCCGGGGGTTCCAGAGGAGTTAGTTTTGTAACCTTACGGAACAGTTAGTAGTTACAGGACCCATATGGAAACATCAACATTTTCACCAAGAAATAAGATCATATATAATTTACTTGACTTCATATTGATAGATATTCTATGACAGTATTGATGTAAAAACTCAAAACTAGAGAAGTTCAAGAACTGCAATAGATATCGAGAAAGAATGAAAGATTATCCAAATAGAGAAATTTTCCGACACTTTGAACAAAAGCCGTATCTAAATTCGAAAGCTTACTCTTTCCTCAGATTTCAAACAAGAAACTCTGCAAACTCGGCAGTACAAATGCATATCTTGTGATCGTGGATTCTCGGTTTAACCAGCATAGAAATTAAAATCTCATAGAAGCCAAAAATATAGTCCATACATGTCATAATTATATTGAATCACATTTCAATTTTCAAGTGGGTTACAATACGTATACTGACTGACGTACGTTATCATTTTCTGTACACGGAAATATCATAATTGAAGGTGTAATTTTTGATGGTCTAGTTTTCTGTATGGTATATGGTGATATGCTTTTGACCTTTGTTGTTCATTAGGGGCATATTAGTAAATTTATGCTTTCTTGACTTTTCCTAACTTTGGTCAAATCTTCGGTTTTACCCCTTATCCTTAAATCAGTTTTCAACCCTAAACTTATTTTCTTATCATTCTTGATCCTCAACTTTTGTTCAATATTATTTTAGACCTTCTACTTTTTTATTCCAATTCCAATTGCAATTCCAAACATCAGAAGTGTAGAACAAAAAAAAACCTTAAATCCTGCGTAAAGCCCAGAAAGAAAGAATCAAAGAAATTACTACTGTGACAATTTTAAGGAGTTCTTTTCATTTTTAAGGTTGGTTTACCAGATTAATATTATTATAATACTCATTTACTTTTTTTTTTAATAATAATAATAATAATAATAATAATAATAATAATAATTATTATTATTATTATTATTATTATTATTATTATTATTATTATTATTATTATTATTATTATGATTAACAAAATTGTTAAAGTAAAAATTTAAGTGATGATGTAAAAATTGTATGCAGATATACATTGCCGTAGAAAATAGATAAATGGGTTTGCCGAAATTTACTCGCCCGAAAGATGAAGTAAAAAGTTGTAATCTTTATGTAGCTAATTGTGGTCCGGGTGTTGGACTTAGTTTAGATTCTATTGCCTCAGCGTTTAGCTTGTTTGGAACAGTTAAAGGAGTGTATCCTGCAGACAATAGTGGTTGTCGTGTTATTGTTTCGTACAATGACGAGAGTTCTGCGCAAGCAGCACTTATGGCATTGGACAGGAAACCGTGCCCTGATCTTGGAGGTCGGTCTTTGCATATTCGTTATTCAGTGCAACGGTCAATGGGTCAGGTATTGATTGTTAGTGTTCCATTGCAGATGCTTAAAGTTGCAAACTTTATGTTTGTCTTTACTTATTGAAGTTGAAACTAAATCCGAAATGTGTATAGGTTGTTAAGCCTTAAATTTGATTGCAAAAACAATTTAGAATACGCTTCACTGGAGTTTTAATGTGTATGGTCCTTTTGAGTTTTGACCCGTTAAGTTTTTAGCTAATTTAAATTTGACCCATTTGAAAGAAACCAAAACCGACCAATTCATAAGTAATTAGGTAAAAGATGCCATCCTTACATATTTGATAAGTTAATAAGTATAATCACCTTAGATTTGCATATTCTTTGCCAAAAAGATAGAAACTTGTGGCCACCAACATACATACTGTGACATCTCGTAGAAGGAAAAACAATCTTGGAAGTTTGGTAGTTGCCATAACAAATGGGTCTTGTATTTCATCTTTCTATAATTCATGGTTGTTGAACTATGTGCAGCAGTGCACGGGTGGCAAAATGGATGGGTTGGGGTGTTCGGTAAGGGGTCAAATCAGGACCTGGTTAGAACTGACAATTTTAGCACGGATTGAACTGGCCGGCCAGGTTGGGTTGACCTAAAGCACTTCTTAAGATAAAATTTTGATTATAGAAACTATACTATTACAATAATTATCCTGACATTTTGAGAATATAAGGTTGAAATAGCGAGCTTTACACGTATGAAAATGAGATTCCTGTTCATGTACTTTATTTGGAAGCCAACTCTCTTGCAGATGATAGAGCTTGTAAATTGGAGCTAGCTATATTGCTGATGTCTATCCTACATGTTCTCTTTCGTTGACAGGTGAATACTACTGATTCAGTTCAGGTATCTTTGGAAGCATCAGAACTGAATATTCCGGGTATCTACTTGATCCATGACTTTGTTTCAGCTCAAGAAGAGGAGGTGAGGGATCTCTTCTTTGTATATAGACAAGATAAGAGGTGTCAAATGGACTGTTGTGTTAACAGTAAAAATGGGTAAATTTTGTATGGTGGGGGCATTCTGACCCAAAACAGTTTTTTTCTCAAAATACTTTTCACAATGAATAAGTAGTGTCATATGACTAAAATACTAAATTTTCATTATAATCATCTAATTTATAATTAAATTGATCTATGACATTATATGAAGTAACAATACATTTTGGGCAAAACCAATTCCTTATACCTGTTAATCGACTTGTTAATATGTAAATGGTTCAAAATTTCCTACCTTATACTAGCCCTTGATTCTTATCTGCCTTAGCTGTCTTAAACAACAAGACATTGCACCTTGATTCTTATCTACATTTTCAGCAACTGCTTGCTGCGGTTGATGTGAGGCTTTGGCATAGTCTTGCAAAGAGAAGGGTTCAACACTACGGTTATGAATTTTGCTATGATGTAAGCTCTTGATGGCACACTCTAATTTTAGAATTTTGGATCTTAAACAAAAGTTTGTCTGATGATCTTCATTATGCTTAAAAAGTTATCACCTGAATGTTGCAATTAAATACATTGAATCAAATGCTAGCATATTTTAGGCAATTTACCGTTTTACTCAGAAACATACTATAATTTATATCCATCTAAGAGATAATAGTAACATACTTCTGAATTCTGCCCCATTGGGGCTAATTTATGTATTCTAGTTGTTGCGTTGTATCATTGTTTGATGGATGAACCACTTGTTATGTCTCTGTTTTAGTAAAACGGACAGAAATAAAGTATATTGTTATTTTTTTACAAAATATATGCAATGCCTACAAAGGCAATTCCCCTGTAGTACATTGTTATCATGTGCATCTGTCATCTGCTCTTTCTAAACAACATCATGAAATTTATTGCTATTTTGTTACAAGAAATGTTACTATATTTTCTCTTTAGTTATTGTGTTATGCGGATATACAGCTATTACAATTTTATAAACTAAATGAGGTACGGGTAGTATTTTTTTGGTTGATTCTTAGATTGCTGATAGAAAGTGAATATATCTAAAAGTACTTATTAGATAACAAATTTTAACTTTGGTGGTGCAGATAAGAAATGTCAACACACAACAGCAACTGGGTGAACTTCCATCATTTGTTTCCTGTGTACTTGAAAAAATCCCTGTGTTTAAGAAGCGTGATGATGCTGCTGATGTATCGTTAGACCAGCTGACCGTAGGTTTTATCACTGATCTTAATAATCTGATGATGTGTTGTGAAAATGAAGACATCAGTGAAAACTTTTCACTTACTAGTCAACAAGACTATGAGTAATACTCATAATGTAATTAGATACCAATTGTGTAACAGCTTGTGTGGACTCTGTGAGGCCCTCTCATTTTGGGTCGTCTTACCAAGGTTTTTTGGAGTTGACAAATGGGTGGGTAGGGTAATTGGTAAGTTTATCTATGGGTCAAAGTGGATTGAGTTGGATTTGATTGGATTGAAAGACTTCCGAAATCTTAAATGTTTTTAGTTATTTGTGTGAAATATAATTACAAAATGTATTAATTTCTATAGAAAATTAAATTTAATGTACAATCTAATAAATAAGGTTTTATACATTTATGCATTATGAGTATCCTTTGGGGGAGTTTCAACCAGTTTCCTTCTTAGCTAGTAGAATTTTGAAATTATAGCTTTTTTGCTTGTAAGAAATAAAAAAAGTAACCCACATCGATTTTTTCGTAAGTATATGAGTAGAAAGATGTCATCTTTAATCCTAAATATTATATATGGTATATATATGGTACAGGTTAATGAATACCCAGCAGGTGTAGGGCTATCACCGCATATAGATACCCATTCAGCATTCGAAGGCTCAATTTACAGCCTTTCATTATCGGGACCTTGCATTATGGAGTTTCGACGGTACTCAGACATGGATGGTGATAAAGATTCAGAAAGTTGTGATAAAAGCTCAAGTTTTATAAGGAAAGCCATTTATCTTCCACCTCGATCAATGCTCTTGCTTTCTGGAGAAGGAAGATATGCTTGGCAACATTATATTCCACACCATAAGGTATTGTAAGCTTTCACTTCATATCTGCATATTCTTGTGCAACTAATTAGGTCATAAGATATTTGATTTTCTTGTACAATTGAAAATTATAGTTGTTTGATGCACTGAATTTGTTTGGCAGATTGATATGGTGAAGGACACCGTGATTAGAAGGGGTTCAAGAAGAGTATCGTTCACATTTCGCAAGGTTTGTCAACTATCAACCTCCCCTGTATTATCTTTACTTGGATCATGCCATTAGCTTGTACCACTAAGAAAGAAAGATTTAAGTAAATTGTAACAGGTTAGAAGTGGCAATTTTGACCCAGAGCCATATAATGAGTAGATTAGGGTTGTAATATATCTCAAACAAGTCAACCGAAACTTAATCTAAAAGGGAAACAAGTCGAACGGGACAGATATATTTAAAGTCACCTAAAGTCTAATGCATTAAAATCTTTTAAACTGCCATATGTGATTTTTTTTGTCATTATGGTAGCTTTTAAACATAATTTGATGGATTAGTTATTTGTAACTTTCTTTTCGTAATTGGACAAAACAAAAGAGGTTTGTATCAATTAAACTGTGCTTGGGGTTAGCTGTACTAAGAATGACTCAATAGTCAATACCCCATCTGCCGACAAATATGTTTACACCCTGTTTACACCACTCTTTTTGTGAAGAACAGGACTATGTTTTACAGCTTTGGAAACCAAGAGGACTTGTTCACTATCTGAAAGCTCTTGTTATTATGGCAGAATAAAAAAATCTGATAATTTCACATGTTTCTGTAGGTCAGAAAAGGACAATGTGAATGCGATTACCCTCAATTCTGTGATTCTCAAAGATAAAAGTAAAGCAGATGACGGGTTCTTATTCAAGCAGATCATTGGGTGAACGATCAAAACAAATTGAGCTTTGTGCACACGGTCTTCGCTTTATATCATAGAGAATCTTGTGTTGACATTACTTGGCTGCTAGCATCAGCACATGGGCTCTAAATGAGCCTAGGTTTTGTAAAACGAATTATACAAGCATCGAAAATGAAAACGATGCATCAATGCCAATTTTGGTGCAAACTGTTTTGTTATCTAGATGCATCGAGTTTAACTTCATTAAGTTTGGATTTGATTACATATACAAGCTCTAAACATATAGCAACTCAACCTTGAGTTCCTGTCATCATTAATTGGGTTCTCATTACAATTTTTTGGTCCATACGTCTATAACTTTAGTTATATTACGCATGGAAGTTCTTATGTACATAACTTTTGGTCAAACTTAAACAAGCATGATATGCTAACATGGTACTTACAAAGCTTGGACATTTTACATGTATAATTGTGCTTTGTAATCGCAAAACACAATTATAGACATACAGATGCTAACTTGTGAAGATTACATGGCCTCTTATATCGAATGGTAATGATCGAGTCTTCAACGTTTTATTTGTGCGTTGGCCATTTTACAAAGATACAATCATTTAGTTGACCACAAATCAAACTCTCACACGTATTCAAACCTCTATTTCCATCATTAAACTACAGAATAGCAGAGTTTAACCACCAAACAAACCTTAATTTTACTTTACAGGATTCATTCACAAGGAGTTCATTTTATCAAGTACCTGAACACAATTTATGGATCATTTAGCTTTTCTATTTGACGCTAATTGTTTTTCATAGCTTGCAAGACATAAATTTACAGCAATTATAAAGGATATGTTTGTTTTGCATTAAGATCAACTTTGTTTTTCCACATGATCTGATGTTGTACCAGATAAAACAAACATTTATGTTCCGAACTTTCACAAACTCAAGCCACTCAAACAGGAAAAATATTTAAGACTTTTTATTCAACAAAAACAGAACCCAAACACTATCAATAAGATAAACATTATCATTAAGTTAACACAATAACATGTTTGGTTGGAAAAAAAATAACAGCAATAGAATATAAGTAATGACGATAACAACCTTTTACAGTTCAATCATACTTTCTTCATTCCGCCTTTGCATCTCCAGAGCAGCAACCACCACCATGCTGGTGGTGATGATGTTGGTGTTGGTGCTGATGTTTTCCCTTCAACTGTTTCCTCATATCATATGCATCCTCTCCATCTGCATAGTACTTTGCCTCTATGTCATGGATCTTGTATCCCAATGTCTCGGTGTACAAATGGAATGCTGCACGATTACTCTTCCTCACGTGCAAAGACACATACTCGGCACTAAACACCTGACATTTTTTATTTCCAAAGTAAGAACTGATTATCACTCGTGTATCAGTAGTTGTAAATACAAAGAAGCATAAACTGTACTTCCTACTGTCCCTTAACAAATTCAACTAAAGACACTTGTGCATTTAGACGATCAACACATATTTAATCTTAGAGGTAGCAATTTCAACCCATTACTTATGAATGGTTCAATTTGGGGAATGAGGTCAAATGAGTGAAGCAAAAGTGTATATTTGAAAAATAAGATGACCTAAACAGATCAAATTCACCCAAAGTGCACGTTAAGCGTATACAAGAACCTCCTAAACCAGACTCTTTATTATTCTTTAAAAGAACCCAACTAGATATTAAATTTTATGAAATAAAACTAAAAGACCATTTGAAATAACATACAGAAACAAGCTTATTTCTTTCCTCATGGTTACAAGCCTAAGGGCTAAGGCAAAGGTAGCTTTAAGCAGCAGGTGTTTGTAATTGTAGCAGACATAACAATCAACATGATTCTAGACAAAAGTAAGTCCAAGTAAAACATGATTCAATATAATCAAGGAGGTGACTGAGGTACTTCCTATATGTTTATTGAGTTTTAATGAATCAAAAAAACAGTTTTGAGTAATCAGATACAAGCAAACTAATTATGATTTCTTTACTTTAGCTCCTACAGCTTTAAATAAGCAGAATTGCCAAACACTCGAAAAGCTTCTTAGCTGCTTACTACATTTCATTACTGTAGAAGCAAATCCACAGTTCCACATACTATCTCCACTCTCCAATACTGTGTTTCGTGAAGGCTAATCATAAACTTCTGATTGTTTCAGAATGTACACAGCCAATACACTCAAGGGTCAGTAAGTACTAGTAAAAGCAAAAATATGTTTGTATGGATAACTTTTCATGATCGACTCCCCACAATGATGAATCTTAATAAAAAAGGGATCACTGTGGCCCGCTCGACTGTGTGATATGCAACATATAAATGGAGAACTTGCATCGTATCTTTAATGAAATACACGTGCACTGAAACCATATGAAAGAAAGTGTGGAGCTGACAGGGTATACATATACAGTCAGGTATGTACTCAACAGACAGGTTAGAGCTGGGTCAGCTATACCAATTAGATGAGCAAGATTATAAATGGCGTGTCTTTCACAACCATATATTTGCAAAGTATAAAGAAAAAGTAACAATTTGTCAAGGAAAAATTTTCCCACTCGGACAAAAATCATAGCTAATCTGGATGAAGAACCAAAGTAAACGAAAGGTGGTGAACTTGTTACCAGTAATAGTATTTAAATATTTGGCACAACAGTGGGAAATTTCATGTGCATATTGAATCCTGTTTGGGAATGCCACGAACTTTTACCCTTTAAAAAATATAACTTTTAACAAGCAATGACAAACGTGGCAATGCTTGTTGGGTTTTGGGTTACTATCACCCAAGCTGGATACCTCCCAACTTAAAAAACTTAACCCTATCCTGAACACGCTTAACTCAAGTAACCAAGACATGACCCACATAAACCCATTTATCTTAACAGCCAACGCCCAACAGGTCAAACAGGTCGTGAACTATATATACAGGATACGGGGTCAAAAAAGTTGCAACCTTTTCTATTCTGTAGTATTCGGTTAACAAGTCGACCCCCATCTATCCACAACTAACCCGAACACTATCAGTTTATTTAAAAAGCTAGTCAGGTTTACGACCCGACCCTAATCCGTTTACTTTCATCAGCATAACACCCACTAATTACTATATCTCATATATCTACAAAGACAAAATTATCAAAAATCCATAAACTCAAAAACTATATTAAAAAAAACATAAACTTGGTATCAAAAAAGACCTGTTCCATGGCCTGTTGAGCAGCAGTCATGAGCTTAGTAGCAAGACCCAACTTCCGATGAGTACGGAGGACGGCAAGGGACGTGATATGGCCGTGACACTCGGTGGTTTCTTCTTCCATCTTAGCAAGAACATAACCGACAATCTTGCCGCCGTAATCTTCGGCGACATAAAGAAGGTGGGGCCAAGACAAGATGTGATAAAAATAGTATTTCATTTGGTAGTTTTCAGGGAGGCAGAAAAGATTACATGTTTGCATCGCTATCAGGTCGTCCATCGTTGCTTTTCTTATGCACACCATTGTTCTGTCTCTCTGCGTGTGTGCGTTTTGTGTGTTTAGGGTTTTTTTTGTTTGGTTTCTGAAGATAAAGAGGGGTTAGGGTTAGGGATTTTGTTTTGGAAAGTAAAATAAATATTGGGTTAGGATTAGTAAGTCGGGAGTAATATATATAATTTTGTTTGGTTTTTAGATTAATTTTTATTAATTTCTAAATAAAGTAAAATTTTGATTCATAAATTTAAAAAATTAATAGTTTTATTGGTTGTTTTAGACCGTTAATTGCATAAAAGTTATATTTAACAAAAAAAAAAAGTTAATTTTTTTTCTAGGTCTAAACATTTGAAAACAATTAACATCATTATTTTTATGATTTCAACAGATAATTTTTTTGAATAATCATTAAAAAATTGATTTTTCGGATTATATAATAGATCAGTTAAACAACACTCCAACCGCAAGAAAAATTTATAAATTTGTCACTCAAACAATAATGCATTATCTTGTTTGACTGACAACATTAAGTCTTAAGATATTAATAACAATATATAAAACACAACAATAATATATAAAGGAAATGCTTATGTAAATTTATTTTCAAACTTAAGTTTAACTTTATTAAGCTACACTAATATCATATAATAAGTCAAAACAAAAAGAAAAATTTTAATATAAACTCCAAAATATATCAATTCATATACATTACAAGGTTTTATTAAGATGGTGTTTGATTAAACTTATACTTATATTAGTATATATTAAAACATAACTGTAATACCAATTAATTAACAAATTATGAGGTTTGATTTTATTAAATTAAAAATTGTTCATGTTATAATTCATGATTAAAAATAAAAATTATGAACAGTAATTATAAAAATTTTTTAGAAAATTTCTCATTAATTTATATAATTTTCTTTTACTTCCAACACTAATCTATATTTTTTTTAGTCTTTCATAATAAGTATCCATTATAGATTTATAGTCTTCAACTTGATTTAAAAAATTCATCATTTAATTAATTAATACTTTTCTAATAAAAATATTAATAATATATTTTCTTCTAAACATTAAAATCATTTGTTAAACTATATTAATAATTGGGTGGGTGGTTAACATCATTATTTTTATAGACAAAAATAAAAAGTTCTATTTTCATATCTTACAATCATATCTTACAAGACTCTAAGTTTTATTCTAGTTTAGATACAGGTCCTTTTCTATTTTAAATAGATTTAAAAATCGTCGATCCATAAAAGATGTCATCGGATGTTTATTCCTTTCTAGGTAGTTTATTTATAACTATTTTTTCATAAGCTACGGAAATTAAAAAAGTTTTATTTCAAAACAAAAAGCATAAAATAAATTTGGTTAAAAAACTGAGAAAAGAATAAAAATTCGAGAAGGGAGTTAATACTTAATAGCGACATAACCACAAACAAATACGAGTATTTACTATTACTATTACTATTACTATTACTATACTATATATATTACAAATTCGATAAACTAAACCGTAACCCTAATTACTATTACTATATATATCCAGAGTTTGAAAAGCAAGAAGCGGACAAGTAGTAGTGAGAGTAAATATGGATTGGGGTTTTGT
Source organism: Erigeron canadensis (assembly GCF_010389155.1). Lineage (NCBI taxonomy): Eukaryota > Viridiplantae > Streptophyta > Magnoliopsida > Asterales > Asteraceae > Erigeron > Erigeron canadensis. Next base: position 46,920,985 of record NC_057761.1, on the reverse strand, counting down.
GAACAGAAGCTGGGAAAAATGGGCGTCTAACTATGTTTCCTCCAATGCTGATGCTGGTATCTCTTATCACACTTCTTTTCAAATTTCCTGCCTTTCTAATTCCTTTTTATTTATTTATTTTTAAATATTAATAATAATGCTTATAGGTAAATTAATTTATTATATATCTATAGGTCAACCATTGAAGGCTGCTCTGCTAATCAACTATGATCCAACCGGACCTTCTCGTCTACTGTCTACCATGTAACTTTCCCAAATATATAAATTGATGTTGTATATAATTATGTTTGATTAAAGATATCTTATTTTTCTTAACTTTTATTTTTTAAACATTAGTTTTAAGTAGTTTTTCAACGCTTTCGCTTCATATTTAAGTTTAAATTAGAATAATAAGTTTCTAGAAATCAATATTCTCGGCTTTGAGCTGTGGTTTGTGGTCGTGGTGCAGGGGTTGGTTCTTGTGATTTATAACATAATATAGATGGATGGTATTATTGTATCATTACGGGTAAAAATGTAGCTTGGCACATGTTATTTAGGTAACATGTCTATATGTCTATGCTCGTCGATTGATGAACACCAACTATCCATTTTGTTCAAGAGCCGGTCTTTTCAAATCCATGTGGAACATAATGTGAATATTTAGAGTTCACGGGTTGTCTTTACTTATTCGGTGTGCATACTTCAGAAGGAATACATGATTAAAAACAAAAAAGTTTATACAATCTTGATTCTATTAGACTTCGCGCATGTGATTTAGGTCTTGAGCTGCCTAATTACGTGCACTTGTTAAATTGAACTTGTACATGTACAGTTAGTAGAATGTTAGAAAATATTTTCCTGGCTACTTATCTGACATTTTATATAGTTATTTCAATTACATTGTTATCTGGGTTGGTATATTACAAGGAAAGCTCACTTGAAACGGTAATTGGTATATATCTACTCAGTTTATCATATCCCAAACTTATATCATGAACGATATGGTACCTTTTCTATCTTTTATCAGTGTCAACTGGTGATTACTAGCCCGTGTCTGACCATGAATTACTGTTTGAAGATCAATTTTGATGTTTCTAGTGCAGAGGAGGAAGGTATAGAAGCAGATCCCATTGAAGTGGGCGAGTTTGTGAACTTCTTCAAACGACGCAATTACCAGACTGAAAGCTTCTTTATTGAGTCACATCAATGTAAGTACAAAAATGAAACTATAATTAGATTGAAAGCACTACCTTCATTAATTCTTTGTGATCTAAAATAACCTTTACACAGTTGTACGGCTGTACCTATTTCATCATAACTCATGCTTAGCATATAGTCACGTAACATGCTCACTACACTAGCCTATCTGAACATGTATGTTGAGTTCATCAATATTTTCTTTGCTTGAATTTCTACTAGAGTTGGCCTAATGGGTGGTTGGGTAACTCATCAAACAATGGTTTAGGTAAAAAAAGTTGCTTTGAAGTGCGGTTAAAACAGGTGGGTTGAGTTGGGCCAGCCTAACCACATTTCTTATCCATTATATTAAAACTTGTAGCGTAATGATAATAATGTTCTGTATATCATTACATAACTATATAATTACTAGAATAATCTAACCATTCTCTAATTACGCAGATTCATAGGCTTTTATGTATTTCAATAGAGAATTGATATTCTTACCACAAAAGTTGATACATTGACCACACAGTACAATTATTAAAGCACACTGTACAAGTCAGTGAAGCATGTTTGTGGTAGATTAATCAAAAGTCCATCTAATTCATTTCCTTTGTAGTTAAATCCTGACCCGTCTAAATTGTTTAACATAAAACACTACCAAAATCTACCATTATCAGTTAAAGGGCTACAATCAGCGAAAAGTAATTAAGATACAATTATGTCCATCTAAGTAATTATATTTTCTGATTTTGGAAGTGTTTAGGGGTGAGGTAAAGTTTCAAATACATGCATGTACTTTTACAAACTATGATTACCTAGGTGGACATCACTTATCGGTATATACTTAATTGCTATTATTTTTCATTACCCCTTAATTAAATGGGTCAAGTTGCCCCTCTAATTTTTGCGTTACAGATTTCCTAGTTTAATGTTTTCTTCAAAGCAATTTCATATTGTGTAATTGTATTATTTTCTTAATTGCTTCATCTACGGTTTCATTGTATTGGTTTCTGCAATGTATTTTCATCTTGAATCTAAGTTTCTAATAAATTCTGTTCATGACTCACTTTAGCTTTTCTGAAGTTGCACCTCAATTATAGTGTCCAAGCTCATGCTAAACCTTCTTTGTTGACATATTACTCCAGCTTTTTAGTATGGATGTCATAAGATGATTTACCATCTTTACGGAATTTTTTCATTTGGTTTTGGTTGCAGATATTGTTACATCAATACATGAGAATTGGTTTTGTGCAAGGTGCCTGGACACTTCAAAGCCTGCCGGTGAAGGAGCTATAGTGTACAAGACATCATGTTTCCTCTTTGTAGCATTGTAAGAAAGAATCTATTAGCCTTTTAATTCTCTACATGACTACATATTGAATCAGATTTTGACACATATTTCTGCAGATATGATGGCTCCATTGGTTCAGCATCTCGTGCCATGGCCGCAGTTGATCGTTTTGCATTGCATCTAGAACGAAGAAATCTATGATAATGTATAGTCAGATGGGGTACATTGTGTGTCTAGATTGATATAGCATGTGGCATTCTGTAAGAATAGCTTGATAGTTTGAATCAGCATTTTATGGTATTTTGGACTCTAACCATTACTCTGACCATGCTATGGCAGTTGAGTCTGACTCGAAGAAAAAAGATGCTATTATTATTAGGTCATGGGCATGTGTTGGGAAATCAAATGTACCAGTTTTTGTTATCATGGCTGTTGATAACTTGCATCTTTTGTAAAATGTTACTTTTTGAACACCCTTTTTGGTTGACTTATGGTATTCATAGTTTGGGTCAACCTAATAACATGTTCGATCAGTTTGTTATTCAAGCCTTTGGATTGGGTCATTTAGTTTCGGTTTGGGTTTTGGTTAAAACCAAGTCAAACGGAACAATTTATTAGTTTGCTTTGGGTTTAGGCTTCCGAATCTAGGCTTGCACTAAACATGAAAAGGCAATTAGTAGTACTAATAAGTTTTTCAATTTATAACTTGTATGATTGACTGATTGTTGAATAACCTAAGTCAAAATTGGGTTTTCTGTACAACTTGATTTGTGTTTACCGAAATGGTTTGAATTGATAGATATTATAGTATAATCAAAATTGTATATAAGCCCTTCTGATCAATAGTGTGTTAATATATATTTTTGCACCCTTTAATTTTTCTGTAATTATTGTTTAAAAGGTTTCACGATTGGGTCAACATGGATTGTGCCCGTTTACAGACCAGTTCGCCAAAACCTGAAGAATCGTGGTTCAATCTTGATACAAACTCGGTTATCAATGTCAATGGATACTCATTTGATCAGGTCTGTCTAACTTCTGAATATTGCTTGAACCAAATAAGCTGAAATTAATCTTTAGTTATAGAGTTTTGAAACAAAAGGACACTAGTACGCCAAATCAATATTTTGAAATGTCAGAAAATGCTATGTTGTCTTGATTGTTTGTTACATATTAATTATGATACTTGCATGCTACACAAGTATAAGATTCCAATTTTGATTTGCATGTACTCCCAAGATATTTAAAAAAGTAGAATTGTAGAAACCAATTGAAAGCTAAGACACAAAGGAATGTGTAAAATTAAAAGTCAAATATGCATGGGATACTAAATTTATGGCCAAGCAATGAGAGCGCCCTTTGATTGCTAAATACGTTCTTATTTTTAGATAAATAAAAAGTATACGGGTATGACTTCTACAAGTTTGACTTTTTCTAGGTCTAGACCACAATTTCTGTATATCATGTTTAAGTCAAATTTGAGTTATACTTTGTATCATGTCACAATATGATCTTGAAATGCAAATGATGGATTTTCTTTAGTAAGAATAAACTCAAACTAAGAAAGTTTTAGGTTAGACAAAAGTAAATTTTACTAAAACTTCTGATTATATGATAATGAAAGTCAGGGCGAAAATGTGAGGTTTCACTAATGTGAAAATTAATATTGACTAATATGAATTACAAGTCAAGAGGAAGATGTAAGTAAGAAGAAAAGACATCCAATTTCTCAAAGAAGCGTGAGAAGAACACTTTGAAAAGCAAAAAAATAATATGCACTTGGTATTAAGTAGTAGAACCTGCATATCTTCCCCACCCTTCTCTATATTCCCACGACAGCCATGCTGACAACTACAAAAGCTAGATTAAATGTCCTCAAAAACATTCCATCTTCACCATCAACCGAAATCACCACCATCATGGCTCTCACCACCCCTAAAGCCAAGAGAAGATCATGCTCTATCCAATCTAGCCTAGCAACCACCCTCTTCTTAGTCCTTCTCTTTACCATTCCGGCCCTCCTTATGTTACACACCCCTCCGACTTTAAGCGATACCTTTTCCACCACAACTACCATCTCTTTCTCTGGGGACCTTAGGTCCGCAGAGTTCTCATGGAATCATCTAAGTTTCTCTCCTCACATCCCTCCACCTATTGCCCTCAAGATAGCCGTTTTCACTAGAAAATGGCCGGTTGGGACAACGCCAGGAGGGATGGAGCGCCATGCACACACTTTGCACATGGCTTTAGCTACTCGTGGCCACGAGATCCATATTTTCACTTCTCCACCACATGAAGATGTCAGCTTGATGAACATTAAGACTGCCAATGCCCCTATCGTGCATTTCCATGAAGGTGCCGAGCCTGGTCAATGGAGATACAACAAGGCATGGGAACAATACGAGGAGGAGAACGAAAAACGTCCATTTGATGTGATTCACACCGAGAGTGTTGCGTTACCTCATTATAAAGTTAGAAATATCCCTAATCTTGCAGTCTCATGGCATGGAATTGCACTAGAAAGTGTTTCATCTAGTATCTATCAAGATTTGATAAGAAGGCCCGACGAACAAATGTCAGAGTCATTTAACAAGAGTTTACAAGGCATGATCCCCAAAGTTTTGAATGAAATTCGGTTCTTTAGAAACTACGAGCACCATGTTGCTACTAGTGATAGTTGTGGTGAAATGCTTAGAGATGTTTACCAGATCCCTAGTAAACGAGTACACGTGATTGCTAATGGAGTAAATGAGAACGATTTTCGTGAAGATCCTGATTTAGGGCAACAATTTAGATCCAAAATTGGTCTACCCCAAAATGCAAGTTTACTCCTGGGAATATCAGGGAGACTAGTGAAAGATAAAGGGCACCCTTTACTGTATGAAGCCTTTGCAAAGCTAATGAAAAAACACAAAAATGTATATTTGGTGGTGGTTGGTGCTGGTCCATGGCGACAAAGATACTTGGAGCTAGGGTCCCAAGTCATAGTCTTAGGGTCCATGAGCCCTTCAGAGCTACGTGGGTTCTATAACGGGATTGATATCTTTGTAAACCCGACTCTTAGACCACAAGGGCTGGATATATCACTCATGGAAGTGATGATGGCTGGGAAGCCGTTGTTGGCATCACGTTATCCTAGCATCAAAGGGACTCTTCTCGTTGATGATGAGTATGGTTTTATGTTTTCACCAAATGTTGAGTCATTGGTGGAGGCTTTGGAGACCGTGGTAGCAGAAGGCCCGAGAAGGCTTGCCCAGAGAGGGAAGGCGTGCCATAAATTTGCAATGTCCATGTTTACTGCTGGGAAAATGGCGTTAGCTTACGAGAGACTATTTCTATGTATAAAGAACAAAACATATTGTATCTATCCTTAGGTTACATACACACCTCATTCAGTTTTTGATGCTTTCTTACATTAGATTAAAACAGTTAACCAACTGATACAATGATCTTTGTATAGCTAGAGATATTTGATCTTACAATTTCAGGGCTGTGATGATCTGATGTTACATTTTCTTTTCAATAATTGAGTTCTTTTAAGTTTCAACAAATTCAAGTTAGTTGTATCAGTAACGCAATAAAATAAGTCTATTTTAAAAGAGCCCGTCTAAAGAACCGCTTTACTCATCACTAGTCGCCATCTCACCTGGCAATGCCCAAGTAGAGGTGGCAATTTTTACTCATTTTATAATAATCGGTTGATTTTGGTTATCTTTTATCTCCAAAAGTCGGATTGGACCTATCCATACATTTTATGACCTTAACCAAACTAAAGCCCAAAACCCAAACCTAACAAAAGCCCAAATGTCCTAAACATGTCTGAATAGTTGATAAAAAGAAAACAAACAAAATTTGAAACCTAGAAGGCTAGAAGACAGATGGCAAAATGATTTTTTTTTTTAAATAAAATAAATCTTTTTTATTTGAAAGACCTTTTAAAGTTACTACTTTTTTTTTTTTTAACAAAATTTGTTATTTTATACAAGAGTCAATTTATAAATATGTTTAGTTGAAGGTGGAAACATTAACATTTATAAGTAAAAATATCAAAAAAACAAGAAAGTTGTCGGAGGTGAGATTTTATAAACACATAATTAAAGCGTAAAAAGATATAAAAATTTTGTTGTGTTTTAAGAAATTCTAAAATAAAAGTAAAAAAAGACGATAATAAAAATAAGAGAAAAGTGAGTATAAGGCTATTATGCACCCAACTTAAGTGAAAAACCCCTCACATACTAATTTTTTAATACTTTTAATAAATGTTGGGGGCCCCATGTTTTTTATGGTTTAAAAAATGACATGTGAGTGGTTTTTCACCTAACTTAAATGTCGAACAGTCTTATATTTCCTTTCCCCTAAAAATAAATAGTTTATATAATTGATAAGTTAAAGGTGAAACATCAACATTTATAATTACATACAGTATAATTAAAAAACAATAAAACATAACCATCAAACAACCCAACTAAGTCTAATCTTGTTATTCTAGCCTACAAAAATGATATATATTTTATGACGAAAGACGCATCAAAGACACAAGGATATAAAGTTAAAATTTGAAAAGGTTGGTATGAGTTGGATTCAAGCCCACGTTTGGGTTTTGAGGGGATAAACATTAACCAAAACAACCAAGCCCATTAAATTTTTTTAGCCCACAAAATTGATACAGTATATATTTTCATAACAAAAAAGATATATAAAGGCAAAAACAAAAAGTAATCATATATAGAAATGACCTAAATATGTTTTCATGAAAAAAGTTTTTGAAGGGTTTATTTGTCTTTTCCTTTATTATATTGTTAATCAATATTGTATTTAATCCCTTTTGATCAATAGACAATAGTGTTAATAATTTTTATTTTTCACCCTTAAGTTTTTCTGTAATTATTATTGTTAAGGGCAACTTAAGGCTTCATGGTTGATGTTTACTTGAACAAAGGCAACGACATCACTTTTATGGTAGTTAGATTGGGTCACCATAGCAAGTAAATTTGAGCAACATCGAATGTGCCCGTTTTATGGACCAGTGTGCCAAAAGCCGTGGTTCAATCATGATACGAGCACTTAATTATCCAATGGATCTCTAGCTGATCAAGTCTGCCTAACTTCTGAGTAATGTCGGAACCTTTATTTTCTTGGTTCCTATGTTAGTGTATCTGTCCCCAAACAAATATGTCAAAATGTTTATCCAAGCCAAATAAGCTGAAATGAATGTTTAGTTAAACCAAAGTCTCTTTTTGGGCATACAAAACTTACAAAGTGGCATAACTAATTAATAGACCATATAAGAATATGAGTAGATCTTATTATGCCTAGTTAAAACAAAGATTGAAAGAAAAGGACACTAGTACTCCTAAACAATGTTTTAATAAAAAAAATTAGAAAATACAATGTTGTCTATTTTATTGATTTGATCGATGGTTACATAATAATTATAATAATAAGTGCATACTACCAACTTTGATTTGTATGTACTCTCAAGATACTATAAGTAGAAACCAGTTGAAAGGCTGAAAGCTAATACACGAAGGATTGTAAAATTAAAGTTTAATGCGTGGGATGCTAAATTGATGGCTAAGCAATGAGAGCAACCCTTTAATTGCTGAGTACGCTCCCATTTTTAAATAGATAAAAAAGTATAGGGGTGGGACTTGTGTAAGTCGAAAGTACAAAATGCCCCCAAACTCTGCCTAAATTCTCTTTCCATATTCCACATGGGCAGATAGTCAATACTATTCTATCATGCATTTCAACTAAATGTAACTTTAGGCAAATAACCACTCACAATGTTTGATTCTATTTTCTTATACAGAATTAGTTTTTTGACGACAAATTCTATATATAATGTTTGTAAGATTCTATTTTCTTATAAAAATTGAGTAATCAATGTATTCTTGTGTTTCAATACTAGCTTGTACGATTGTATCATGTATTCATATCACAATTTGATCTTCAGATGCAAATGTTGGATTTTCTTTAGTAATAATAACCTCAAATATAATAATTTTTTAAGTGTGACAAAAGTAGGTTGACTAAAACAAACTTTTGTATGAAGATAGTGCAAGTCAAGAGGAAAATGTGAGTTTTCAATAACGTGAATATTTATATACTAATGGTATGGTATATGATTACAATCCAAGAGGAAAATGTGAATAAGAAAAAAAGACATCCAATTTCCCAAAAGAAGCGTGAGAAAAGCACTCCGAAAAGCAAAACAAAATGCACTTTTTTAAGTGCATGCATACCTTCCCACCCTTCTCTATATCTTCACAAAAACCATATTTACAACTACAAAAGCTAGACCAAATATCCTCAAAAAGATCTCCATCTTCACAATCACCCCAAACGAAGACCACCATTATGGCTCTCGCCACCACCAAAACCAAGAGACCAATTTGCTCTATCCAATCTAGCCTAGCAACCACCCTCTTCTTAGTCCTTCTCTTTACCATTCCGGCCCTTCTCATATTACATACCCCTGCGACTTCTATATGCAATACCTTTTCTCCCACAACTACCACTTCTTTCCTCGGGGATCTTAGGTCCGCAAAGTTCTCATGGAATCATTTAAGTTTCTCTGCTCACATCCCTCCACCTGTTCCCCTTAAGATAGCCGTTTTCACTAGAAAATGGCCAGTTGGGACAACGCCTGGAGGGATGGAGCGCCACGCATACACTTTGTACATGGCTTTAGCCCCTCGTGGCCATGAGATCCATATTTTCACTTCTCCGCCACATGAAGATGTCAGTTTTATGAACACCAAGACTACCAATGCTCCCATTGTGCATTTTCACGAAGATGCAGAACCCGGTCAATGGAGATACAACAAGGCGTGGGAACAATATGAGGAGGAGAACCAAAAACGTCCATTCGATGTGATCCACACCGAGAGTGTTGCGTTACCTCATTATAAAGCTAGAAATATCCCCAATCTTGCAGTCTCATGGCATGGAATTGCACTAGAAAGTGTTTCATCAAGTATCTATCAAGATTTGTTAAGAAGGCCTGATGAACAAGTCTCAGAGTCATTTAACAAGAGTTTACAAGTCATGATCCCAAAAGTCTTGAATGAAATTCGGTTCTTTAGAAACTACCAACACCATATTGCTATTAGTGATAGTTGTGGTGAAATGCTTAGAGATATTTACCAAATCCCTAGTAAACGAGTACACGTGATCGTTAATGGAGTAAATGAGAACGACTTTCGTGAAGATCCTGAATTAGGGAAAAAGTTTAGATCTGATATTGGTGTACCCAAAAATGCAAGTTTACTCCTAGGAGTAGCTGGAAGACTAGTGAAAGATAAAGGGCACCCTTTACTATATGAAGCCTTTGCAAAGCTAATGAAAAAACACAAAAATGTATATTTGGTGGTGGCTGGGGCTGGTCCATGGCAACAAAGGTACATGGAGCTAGGGTCCCAAGTGATTGTGCTTGGATCCATGAGCCCTTCAGAGCTACGTGGGTTCTATAACGGGATTGATATCTTTGTGAACCCGACTCTTAGACCACAAGGGCTCGACCTAACACTCATGGAAGCAATGATGGCTGGGAAACCATTGTTGGCATCACGCTTTCCTAGCATCAAAGGGACTCTTCTTGTTGATGATGAGTATGGTTTTATGTTTTCACCAAATGTCGAGTCATTGGTGGAGGCTTTGGAGACCGTGGTGGCAGAAGGCCCGAGAAGGCTTGCCCAGAGAGGGAAGGCGGGCCAAAAGTATGCAATGTCCATGTTTACTGCTCAGAAAATGGCGTTAGCTTATGAGAGACTGTTTCTATGTATAAAGAACGAAACATATTGTATCTATCCTTAGATTACATACCTTATTCAGTTTTTGACGATTTCTTAGATTATATTGATACAGTTAACCAACTGATACATCAATCTTTTTTTAAATATATTTGATTTTACAGATTCAGGGTTCTGATGATCCAGATGTTACTATTTGTTTTCATCAACCAAATTCTTTTAAGTTTTAATAAATTCAAGTTATTTGTATCAGTAACACAATAATATAAGTCTATTTTATAAGAGCACGTCTAAAGAACCATTTTACTAAGACATTGGTCGATACTGGTTATCTTTCATCTGAAACAGGCAAAACTGGTAAAAAGTTATACCTTGGCTAAATAAAATGGATCAAACGGGTGTAGAATTTTTGAAAGGTAAGCTATTAGTATAATCTTTATTATCATATGAAACAAGTTAAATACGGAGTATATATTTATAAAAATAAGAGAATGGTTAAAAGGTGTTGAATGGTCAGCCCAAGTGCCCAACCCACTACAACCTGTTCTCACATGCATCTAAAAATATTTACCACTGTTACCCAACCCACCCATATTACCACCTCTATACTTGAGCATTAAATTCGAACTCAAAATCTGTAGATTATTTCAGGAAATCTCCAAGCTCATTAACAAACCAATCATTACTTAATCCTTCTGTCCATGAAAACACACAAACTGTAAAACATGATGTCTAGCATAAACATTGTTTATTTACGAACCTTTTGAGGAAGAAAGCATTGCTGTCCGTCCATTAAAGCACACTGTAAACTCATGGAAAATAGGCGAGTATGAATTGTCTAAGTTGTCTCAACAAGTCGGATCAGACCTGCTAAATGTGATCTATTATGAGACTACAGAAACCGGGTTATGTTCAAATCTTTCATATGCTTGCCGAGTTCTTAGGAACAACAACACAGTCGAAACCAGTCCCAAAAATGAAATACAGCCCCACAAAACAAATGTTGCAAAATAACAATTTCTCCCCATACAAACATTCCGCAATGAAGCTTCATTGCTATCATACACAAGGGCTGAAAGAAGCCCATAAACAAGTGACCCGATTGGGATATTCGTGATGAGAATGTTATGGTTCACACCAACACTCTTAGGTCCAAATAGCTCGGATGTTACAGACACGGCTGCTGAGAAAATGAACCCAGAGCTTAAAGCGATAAGAGAAGTTCCAATCTGAAGTCCCACTTTCGTTTCTGTCAATGAAAGCACAAGCATTGCTAGTGGTGTTGGTACAAGCGCAATGGCTAGCCATCCTGTCCTTGCCAAGTTCAATCTCCTATAGGCATGCATAAATCAGATTGCTATGAAAGGATCAGAAGTGGAAAATAAGACGGGTCATGCTGGTTGGGTAAAGGATCAAAATGGGTATTTTCGGTAAATGTCAAAACAGCCACCCGAGACACTTTTTGTACAAAATAATCTAAATGTTTATATATTTCTTCTTGTCATAACAAAAGAGCAATAAAACAGGATTTACCAATTTTTATGAATCATATATACACACTTTGGAAGACTTTTGACAGATTTGACCCATTTGATCAGTTAGAGATATAAAATGAACTGAATCGACCCATTCCTAAGTATTGCAAAATTCTTTTAAAGGGATGTTGGTAGCTGAAAGAAAGAGACTCAGACATGATATTTAAATCAACTGCTTGTATGTGTCTGTTTCTCTATGACCACTAAACTTAACCTAATATATATACTTACGTTTTCAAGAAATCCGGAGTTGCTGAAAGTAACCGTCCAAAGAAAGAGAATGACGAATAAAGTGTGATGAGGGTGTAAGTACTTGATTCTAAACCAAGTGACTGTGCTATCTGGCCTAAATTGTTACTATAAACTAGCCCAATTGTTCCACCACAAAAGTACACGAAATAATATAGCCAAAAATCTAGCCTGCAAAGAAGCCTCTTAGCATCATGCTCTTCCTCAATCATTTCCAACTTATCACTCTTTATCAACATATCCCAACACCCCTTTATACTATATTTAATCTCGTTATCGTCAACTAAAATAGCTTCATGACTACCACCAACGAGTTCATTATAGTGATCATCACCATCCAGAAGTAAAAAACTTGATCCATGGACAAGAATTTTTGGATATATATTAGAGTTAAACCACTTTCTAGCATATATAATACCGGGGATTCCTAGCGGGAGAACAAGAAGGCAAATAGCACCATGAAAGAATACTTTTCCATGAATTGAATTTGAAGGGATCAGAAGGAGATAGAAGCCAGTAATGACTGCAAATATGTTTAAAATAATAAATATAAATCGATCGTTGTGATTAATGTTAGATGGAAGCTTGTCAAATATGGGTTGCTTTAGAATTGGGATGAGGGCTAAAAAAGAAACGAAGAGCGGAACGAAGGCATTTAGGAGAAGGTAAAGTGTGTAGGATGACGGGTCTATTGCTTTGGCTGCAAGGTTATATAAGGCTGCACTTACGCCATTGAAGCTTACAGTTAGAGAGATGGCTAGATGTCGATTTGTGGTGAAGTTTCGGGTACAAAGGACAAAACAAACTGTATTGAACCAACAAATGCTACATCCTGCTAATAAACATAGCAGAAATACCTGCATTGAATGGTAACTGAAATCCATTAGAACCGAATTTAGTTAAGTCCCTAGTGAATGTTAGTATAAATATTGCATATAAAATAGATTGCGACAAGTTACATTGATCACAAAAAAATCCATGGTTTCAGAGGCAGAAATGAATTCTAATCTTCAAATCCTCATATCAAACTTTGATCTGAGGACCCATTAATTTAACAAATAACACTATTAAAGTCAAGCATTTTCTTAATCTTTGGTTGGCTTACACTTGTTCATGTCCGTTCGTTTAACTTAACAAACGATTCACGAATGAATTATTAAATGAACATAAAAATGTGCTCACATTCGTTCATTAGAAATTTGATCGGTCATATTTGTTGGTTTATGTTCATGAACGAACACAAACCATGGATATATAATTAGAGGTATTATGGTTTAGATTATAACATTACATGCATGGATATATACACACACAAGATAGATATAGATATTTCATAAAAAGGGGGAAGAATATAATAATTAGAATTGAAACATACATACCGAAACATAAGGCAAATCGATGATGATTCGACGAATCAAAAGCCATTGAACACCATAACCAAACAAGCCCATGAAGGCCGCGATAAACATAACCATCCATAATGGCAAATACAGGAGTGCAAAACCCGAGGACCACCCAAACGCCTTGCCTAAATCCGAGGCCGTAGCCAAATAATTCAGCTCCATCTGGGAAACCTTTAAAACCTTCTTAAGTTCCGATGAATATGCCGAGAAGTCGAAATTTGTGCCCGTGAATGCTTGTATCCATATGCATGCCATTAATATCATCCATTTTCGTGATTGTCCGGCCATTATATATTCGATACGAAGAAAAATGAAATTATAGATAGAAGAATGGTGGTTGCCACCCTCCAGAAAAATGATCAAGCTAGATTACGTGAGAATTAAATGATGGAATGAGATGGTTTGGTTTTTTTCGAATTTGCGATTATTGGAAACCCTACGTGGCTATATATACGTATCTATCATGTTTTGGTATGTTATGTTCTGACATGTTAAGTGACTAACAAATTTAATGACGAATGAACATTTTCCTTATTTGTTGTGACTTCTACTTTTCTAAAAATTAATAATACCTCGTTAACGGATTCCTTCCCAATCTTATTTAAGTGGGAGTGTTAAGAATAAATATAAATATATATATATATATATATACACACTAATCTATCATGTTGGTAGGTATGTTATGTTGTGAATTTGTGACAAGTTACGTGACGTACAACAAATTTCATGATGAAATGAACATTTTCCTTATTTGTTGTCACTTCTACTTTTCTAAAAATAATAATCGGTTGTTTAACTCGATTCCTTTTTTATTTTATTTACGTGCCCTAGCCATCCAAGCCTATCACGAGTAGTTGCTTAGATAAAGAAGGAAGCTCTTCGGGATCTATTCTTTCCCTGAATGCAACCTTAAAAATAACAATTGACGTGCATAAAAAATTGTACCTTTCAAACTAAAAGTTCATTCCTTGAATTTTATGATAAGTGCACAACTATTTAATGAATTTTATATACAGTTTTTAGATTTTGTTTAACAAAACCTTTAAAAATTTAAAATCACAAGTTCTACTAATATGGAAATTAAAAATTAGTGATATTTGTATAATTGTTTTTATAAATCTATCACAGTATATCATTTGAACAATGTTAGTAAAATTATTATAAATTATGATACAAGTATCATTGTCAAGTTAATTATATTTTGGTAATTCATAAGAAAAGGTATTTCAAAAGCATTTTGTGCGCCACAATGATCATAATTATATTTATTATCAATTCGGTTTTATTATGTTAAGTTGTATTAACCAATGTAGTTTGTGTGCATTAAGATCTCTCACTAAAAAATACAATCTTATATAATCAATTAGATGTTATTGTGATGATCTCGAATAATAAATACCATCTACTAAGTCCTATTAAAAAAGAAAAGATAATAATAAAAATAGAAATAAAAACCAAAACTCATTAAATGTCAAATTCTGGTGGAGTCATGTGTCAAATGCTAAGGAGAAAAGCTATGAGTCAAATTATATACCACATATTTTACGGCGTAAAATAGTGAATGACATGTATACTATTCATAACGTTAATATACCTTTTTCTTACGCTTCTTTTTATTTTTGGATATTTTTATTCTTTTGATATAGTTATGATAACTAGATTTTTATCCCGCGGGAAACCGCGGATTAATTTATAAAAAAAATAATAAAATTTTGTAAAATGTAAAGATATTGAATTGAATAGAATTTAATTGAATGTTTAAAACTTTTTTTTTTTAAATGTTATAAAAATGAGAAGTGTGTTAAATTTTATAAATAATTGCACTTGTAACAACATAACATTTATGATTATTTGTCATTTCAAAATTTGAATGTACTGTTATTGTAAATTTAAATCAACCAATTTTAGTTGATTAAGGCCTTAAAACCCATGCGATGCACGCAAAGTTTAAGGATAAATGATTTCATGCTATAGTTGATTGTATAACTAAGTATAACATGAGACCGGACATCATTTCGTGTGGTAAAATAATAACATTTAGGAAAACGAATACCAAAGTCCAAACATGCAATTGCGACAAACATGGTGCTGTTACCAAACAGATGCATATACTTGATGTTAACATAAATATGGTTTTCTATTTGAAAATGTATGAATATGGTTTTCTTTTTGTGCTTTGTGACCATGGATATGTTTATATTATTACATTTTCTATTAAATAACGCATTGGGTACACTCTTGAAATTCCTTGATATGCTACTTGCTAAATATCTCAAAGGAATGTCACTCCTTACCAGAAACCCCTTTTACAGATGGTCATGCAATTAAATTGAGCCAGTCATGATGACAACGTGCTATGATCCTATGGGTGAAACTTCATCTATCCAACGTTCCTCGCACTACATCTGCAATCTTTGCCCTTGTTTTATAAATGCACCCAAAAATAACATTACTAATAAGCAGATACAAACGCATTACATGAAGAGATATGTTAAATAAAAACAGCCACCACGTAAAAAAAAAAAGAGTAAGTATCATCTCTTTGAAAGTGGGCCTAGATATTTTAAGTTTCAAATAATCTGAAAGAGTGAATTTCTAAATTGTTACGGCTAGTTTCATATGGAGATTCGTTCATTCTGAAATCTTGGACTATGTTATAAAGATGTAGTTACTTTAAGTTAAATGAGTATTCATGATTGTATAGAACTTGCAAAAGAAAATGGGACAAATGTGCTTGTGGGTTGACAAAGACGACCAGACATGTACTAAAATTGGCCCATCTGTCAAAAGTAACTGGAAGTTAACATTTTTCATATAGTAAAAAATTGTGTGTTCAGCCTGAACCGTACTTAAAACTTTTTTTGGTGAACCGAGTCCTTATTGACCCGTTACCCAACCCACCCAGTTTGTCACTTCAAGTATATAGTTAAAACAGTTGGATACTGTTGAGTTAGTGGGCTATCCATCTGTGCCATCATATTGAGCCACTGTCATCGTTGGTTCCTCGTCCTTGAAGTGCTGTGATGTTTGGCTCTGTTTGTTAGAAGATCAGCTCATTCAAATCATGATTTAAAATACATTGAATTAGTTCGTGTTACCGAAAGATGGATCAAAGTGTCATGAAATTAGATTAATTAAAACATAAGCTAAAATCATAATATGACATGCGCGATATAAGCTAAATACGTCAGTTACTTTTTATCTTTTGTAAATCTTACATCATTTCCTAACCAACTATTACGCCTTCAGAAAACGTCAATTAAGTTCACCAAAATTGATACGCACACTCTTACAACTAATAAGAACCAAGATTATGAAAAGTACCTATGGGGAAAACCTATATTAATCCCAAATAATGCAGTTGCAGATATATGCACGAACAAATGTTATAAAACTTTGACGCCCTATACAGGTATACAAAGGTTTAGTTGAAAATTGACAATCAGTAAGAGGTTTTTAAATAATCAAACCATTAGGGGAAAGTTGACAATCATTACCGAACCAACAAAACCAAAAATAGGGTTTCTTATACAAATACAAATTGCGACAACCTGTTTTCATTGTGATTTTTTACCCTGCCCAACCAACCTGGCCATCAGAACCCATAGTAAACTATAGTAAAATTTTACTTTCAAGAGATCTATTTTGTATTTCTTAATGTGCTATTGTATATATGCATAAATTAACTTAGACAAATACACAACACTGATAAACCAAAGTTAAACCTTTTCCGCTTCTGCTAATAGTGCGTTTACTGGGTGGCCCACCAATTTTCGGCCATCTCATCAAAGAATGTTACAATCACATCTGCGGTACCATCAGTTATGTCAACCTGAATTCTATACCTGTATCTTTTCACACAGTTAAGACACCATCAACTCAAACTTCGAAATGTGGGAATTATTAAGACCAAAACCAAACTAAGAATACACAATTGAGTAACATATATACCTTGAACGGGGATACTTAACATCCTCACAGGACTCGCACTTAAACCCTACTGCATCGTTGGATGTCACACCTTTCCTCGCAAGTGTGCAGGTGTAAATGTACCAACTGACCCTTGTATGAATATTTGTGATTTCAATAATGTTGCAGAAGTGCTTGACAGGCACAGGTTTCCTGTAATTTTAGTAAACAGACAAATAAGAGTTATTGTTTATTGAAATAATGATCACCCAGGGACGCACATTACCTAAATACTCTTCGACACTCATGCCCGTTAGCAAGATGACATAAACACCCGGGTTTCTTCTTTTATTGTCAATCATGGCATCACCCAACTTTCCCCAAAGGGTTACTTGAGACTACTTTCTACAAATAAAGTCGAAATGGTTGGCTATGACAGGTTGATACCTTTTTATGTATACAATCTACCACTCCAGCTTCATCCATGCTACTACTATTCATACCACACTCTTCAATACTCATCTTTGCAAATGATAAACAATTCAAGAAAGTTTATATATAAAAACTAAAAAGACTACAAAAATCTCACTCAAAATAACACATGATTTTAATGGATATTAGTTTATATTTCAAACCAAGAACACTCTTTCGGTTCTACTCTTCATAATCTCCAACCAATACTTATATCCTTATATTTTCGGTCTCTTGGCTATCATATATCAAACAAAAAATGTGTTAAGCATGATTGACTACCAACGTGATATTTGTATTTCAGCTTTCGACTCAGAAATCCCCTATCTTGTTATACACAAATAAACTCAAAATTAATGAAACTTCATACCAGCACTCGATTAATTCATTTAGCTCCAAACTATTTTTTCAGCCTGCCTCTTTTCATACCTAGGATCTGAAATCCACGTCAAAGCCCTCACACTTTTTGTGTCCACTGTCTATGTGTTGGTCGCCAGTCTAAGCTGAAAGGAGATGAAAATGTGTCATCAAGATAACAGTAGTCTTGTTTCTGCACTACGCATCAAATATTATGGATCCATGCACAAGTTGCACTAAAGCCACTGTGGTGTGAAACTAATCTATATACAATCCACCATACAGGATAAAAGGTAGCACTGGGCCTGTGGCCAACGCAGTCCATTCAGGTTAATCTATATTCCTAACATAAAATATATACAATCAACCGTACAGGATAAAAGGTAGCACTGGGCTAGTGGCCAACTCGGTCAATTCAGGTTAATCTATATTCCTAACATAAAATAAAGCTTATGAAATCTTCATTTGGTCAACCCAACCCTCCTAGTTCTGACCCACACTTAAAACTCCTTTTTTATCTAGTACCCAACCTACTTGACCACTTTTGCTTGCCAACTTTGTAGCCACCATGTATCTGAACATCCGTATAAACCACAACACCCCATCATGTTTTAAAAGAAACAAAAAACTTCACAGAAAAACTATAATGTAAATGATCACTTACGCGGGAAAAATTACCTTTGCATGAATACAGATGTTTAAACCGGTTCTTTTTCCAATCACCTAAGCAGACATCTTTTTCACTCTCAAACCATGGTTTGACCTGCAAAAAAAACCAAATATATAAAAAGTGTCCATCTATCTTCCGTCAATACACGACGTCCTAATGTTCATATACACATGCTTTTCTCCTAATAACCTATTAACGAAAACAATTTATACATCAGTTTAGAACTCACGTGCTTTAGTGAATTTCATAGGCTGCAAAATTAAACAACTCGTGCTCATGCTTCCTGATTTTTGTTCTCGGTGAAGCTTTTGTTTAGTAGCTGCTTTTTTCCTGTAAAGTAGAACTATTATGAATTCAAACGGAACTGCTAATAACATCCTCTAAAAACAACGAAGCATATTGTTTAAAACATTGAAAAGCCTGTGCTTCACCAAAAGTTTCTGCTCCTGAAAGGACTACCACGAGTCCTAACCAGTGGCAATGAGGACAGCTGAAACAATATTAGTAGCATGAGCCATTGAAGCCTTCAAGAGAACCTGCAAAACTCGATCAACTTCTATTCCTGTACTTTCCACCTAGCACAAATTTCTTTATCAGGTTATCTATATAAATCATTATATGAATTTTTAATGCAGTTATTTAAAACAAAGATTAGAGTTTATGAGCTTACTATTTACGCCCCATGGAATCAAGCACCGAGGACAATGAGCCATGTGAAAGGATCTCGGCGGATATGGAAGCTTTATAGTTCCAAGAACACCCATTACCCAAGTTGCCCGACCCACCCATTACCGAGAACAACGTTGACATATCTATTTATGGCTCGAGCACGTCACTCTGCTTACCCAACTTGCCCGACCCACCCATTACCCAAGTTGCCCGACCCGTCCATTTTACACCTCTAAGAAACAGCAATAGTTATATATGCCAAAATACACACTTCTTTTCATCCCTGCTGGTAAGCCTTTTAACTTTCAAATTGGCGACAAATTTTTGATTTTCTCATTCTTAGCCGCCATACAACTATTTTTATGTTTCTGTGACATCTAGTCCTATCGGCAGTTTACAATTGCCTGGATTTTCTACTTCTAATGACTCTGCAGCTACGGGAAAAAGCTTGATGTGACACAAAAACATAATCAAATCATTAAACCAAAATTGTGTCCCCTCATTACTCCCTTTAGCACCTGCATGACTAAGATACGAAACACCATATACTTTCAATTCAATTGGTTTTAACTCATTTCAATTCAATATTAGTATAGAATTTTAAAACAAAATGTTTTGAGTAAGAACTTCCCAAACCCATTTTGACCCGTATATTAATTACCCATTTTGAACAGTTACCCAACTCATCCTTTCCACCACTGTAGTTAATAGAATAAAGTCCACAATAATGTTTACGCGCACATATTGACACAAATCCAAAAGATCCTGTACAGTTTGCTTTGTATAATATTACCGATTATACCAACAGTAACCCATCCAGTAAAAGCTCTAGCTTGAATCCGACCAACCATGGTTGACCAATAACAACCTGCAACAGCCATTGGTGCTTAAATTAGATGAGCCGGTTCACAAGCAGCTTTCTAATTTTCAAGAATCTGCACTTTGAACTAAAAATAAAGGATTTCAGGACTAAGTGATCCTACAAAACAACAATCATTATGTGTCAACCATCATGATCCTACACCTTTCTGTTTGAGAAAAAAAATTCAACCCAATAACAGTAGCATGTTTAGTGCCCTTAACTTTTAAACCCATAAACCCCAAATCTCGCAATTTCTTTCATCAATTTTCAATCAACCGTGTTTTGCTTTGCTTCATTATGAAATAGTCTTAAAGTTCTTTCTTACACTACATAAACACAAATATATATCAAAATCCCTAATACTAAAAAAAACAACTTTGCTACACATTAACACAAATATGTAGCAAAATCCCTAATGTACCATTATCTGTATTTTCGTGTACCACCTGAATTAAGCTACCCATTCAAAACGAAGATGTTGAGCCCTTTCTGCTTTAGAATTATCTTGTTCTCTCCTGCAACAACATATACCACAACTTAGAACAATCAGTAACATAAAATATAGCCCCACACCAAGGTTACTACTTTTGGGTTTTAAGCTTGAATGAGCGAGATGGCATAGTAATAAAAAAACACCAATCAAATACACAAATGAGAAAGAAAGGCACGTACTGGGTTTAAAATACACAGTTTCACCAACATTCAAGTAAGCTATAAAACCCTTAAACATGAAAAGAAAACAAAAACACACTTTCGCCAATCGAAAACATTCATACAAACCAGAAGTTTAACACTTGAAGTAATGTGCTCTTTCATCTGAGAATCAAACCGTTCCTGCATCCCCATTACTTTCAATCTAGCAATAAGTCTAGGTTTCAAATTAACTTCCAAATGCTGAAGTTGTTCTCTTTGCTTCACAATGTCATCAAGATGCAATTCATCATTCCCACCTCCGTCAACATTAATCGAGAAGTAGTCCACATTCTCTTGCTTTCCGCCCTAATTCAACTTACATATTCAAAGAAAATCCACAAATTACACTCCTTTCTCACTTATTTAACTATAAAACACCTCAAGCAAGCACATTTTGCACATACATATTATTATATACATATATATATATATATATGTGTATGTATATCTACACACACACACATACCTCATTTATCAATCTTTCATCACCTTTGCCCTAACTTTAGGAGGAGGATTTGCAGAAGCAGCAGCAACACCAAGATAAAAACCCATTTTCAGCAGCAACCTTTACAACCTCATGTGTTGTTCTAAAAATCACCAAATACAGTCAACCTAACCCTCCTGGTTCCGACATATACTTAAAACTCATTCTTTGATATCCATATAATATATATATATATATATATATATACAAGATTGAATAACAAAACTGAAACAAACCTTCCAATCCTTTTATTCCTAGATTTATATATTTAAAATTTGTTTGTGTACATCGAAATCAATATCTTCATAGTGTTTAATAAAGATTTTCAATGAAACTTGATAAAGGCAAAGAGAGAAAGGTTCTTAAAAAAAAAAAAAGTGACTGCGAGATCTGGTAAAGAGAGAGAAAAAACTTTATTATTTCAATTTTGTAAGGGTTGCTCAAATTAAAAGCCCGCCCATTTTATTATATAGTCCCGCCCAACAAAAATTCAATTTACACATACCATTTACACCTTAAAAAACACACCCATTTCATCAGCCACTATGTCATACTTCCAATGTGGAACCCTTCTCCTGCCGACACCTCACAAAGGTGACATAGCCTTTGCTGTGTCCTTTAGTTTGAAAAGGGGGATTGTTAAAATGTTCCAGAAAACCTTAAAAATGAAAGGTATATATTTGTGTTAGCACGTATCAAAATTAGTAACCCATCTTATTGTCATCTGAGTGAAACTACTATAAATGGTTAGATCGTATAAAAACGTAAGTTATGTACAACCAAAGTTGTAAAGGTAGACAGGGAACTTTTATATGAATACTTAAAAATTTTATCTGCTTGAAGTTTCTTTATCTTTTGTGTGCTTTCCTTACTGCCCAGAGCCCAGAGGTAGGTCTTCAATGCCCACCCTGTATCCTTTAAAATATGATCTGCTCTCTAATGTTTTGAATGAATATATCATTGCATAGGCTTTTTCTCCAAATGTCTTTGCTAAGATTTAAACCCTTAACCTCCCGAATGAAACCCCTTGGAGGAAAGCATCCGGATCAACGGACCAAAACCCCAATCGACTTTTCCAATATGTGTTTTATAATGAATTTAGACTATTCTTCTTAAGAAAATAAACTTGCCCCTAATATTCAGAACCAAAATTCTGTAAAAATTAGCATCATCATATACTAGCAAAGATTTTGCGTTCAATCCTTTTCATACGTAACACTTAATAAATCACCATCAATGTTGACAAAAGAGAACATATAAACATAGACTTTCAACATTTTCAACTTGTCTGACCTGTCCCCTTGTACTCTAATTTTCTTATTTGACCCATTTAAGGTAAAATGAACAAACTGACCCATTCATAAGTTTCAAGTTTTCACCTTTACCATTGAGTATTTAAAAGCCATCACAGCTTTCAACTATCCAAGTTTTGCATTCCTATATTTTTTCCAATGAAGATAGATCTGTAGGTCACTATTGATTTATAAAAGAATTACACAAGGGTCTAAGACCCCTTTAGATCAGATTCAAATAACCAAGAATTTTAAGTAATATCACCATTTACAATTTCGTCTTGAGCCACATGACAGTGACCGGGTCAATCTAGCAGTTTCTGATGTTCCCATCTTCAAAGTAACAAGTTTACATTGCCATTTTGCACCCTAGTTAGCTGCCAGATTCATCAACTGCAAAAACATTAAAGCAACAAATAAGGGAAGGAAGTTGAGATTGAAAATAGAGTGTTTTGTGTACGTCACATAATACATGTAGAAAAGAAAAAAGAAAACTACATATAGAATAACCACTTTTAATTATATTGAATAACTGGAAATCTGGAATCGTTTAACTAGTTATAACAGATAGAGATATAGAGGATGTGCTTCCAATGTATTTTACATAGTAATCAAATAATCACAAGATGTTTTGAGTGTTTGGAAAATTCTGATGATTGTTGAACTGATAATTAAAATGAGCATGAAAGACACTTTCACGGAAAAGAAGGGACATTTCTGAAATGGAGGTACAAGCCTATCCATTAAGGCTGATAGGAAGTTTAAAAGTCAAATTTATATTTACAATCAAAATCATCAGTTTTGTTGTACGAAACTGATTACTTGACCGTTAAATTATCAAATAACTAGAAGCTCAATTGCTAATCAAAACATTAAAAACTAAGGACTGCAACTTCTGTTTTAAGCACACGAAAATGTCAACACTTTCGAAGCGATGATCTAGATTAGAAACAAACCACTTTGAAGTACATTTTTAATTTGTACTTTGATTTTGAAGATGTCATGGATCTGATTCAAATTTGGGTACAACAGCAGATGATAGCTCTAAATGAGAAATACGAACAACGCCTATTAGCCGTTCTGGTAACTCATCAGTAGTGTTTGCCTGACAAACAAAAATGAGAGGAGACAAACGATCATAACAAGATAAATCTAGATGACATTCTTTTTATGTCTACTTTTAATTTTTTTAAAAAGTGGGATACATTTAGATGACATAACCAATAAGAAAAATTCAATACAAAATTAGAGGTGACAGTTCAATACCTAATAACGGGTCAATTTGGGTTGCATTATATCTCAAATAGCTCAATAAGAAGAAAAAAACTAAGCTCAAAACACAAACATGTCAACCGGCTTAACATGGCGAAATGGCTTGAAAGTTGAAAGTCACCCAACGTTAATTTTAATGTATATACAACCTCCTATGTAGTTTATTCATTGATTTAAAATATTGTTGTTATGTGTTTCTTAAACGGCCAAAACACTGTTTGTCCGGTCAACCCCTCTTGTCCTATACTAGAAAATGGCCCACTTTCAATTTATGACAACCCACCCATCTTACCAACTTTACATGGAACTTTATCACATTAGATAACAGATATCTCAGTCTTTTGATTAGAATTTAGTCACTCATCATGTTGATGTTTAGTTTTAAAGCTCATAATTTGATTTGAAATGTCAATTGCTATCAAGTATTATAACTAACACACCTGTACAAGGAAAGCCATGTCAACAACAAGGCTAGTGATAGCACCAATGACTAGTCCCAATACACCATTGGCTACAGTAGAAGAACCGATGTCAACATCGACCTGCCAGACAAAAGAGATAATATTTGAATGAAGAACAAAGTCAAGTCAAAGAGGCATAATTCTTAATTGCTTATACATCATTTGTTGGCTCCCCTTTCAACAGATAAATGTCTATACTGGCCTAAACTAAAAAGGTAAGAGGTTAAAAGTCATACAATATAAACTTTTCATGCATAAAGCTACTAATTTCCTAAATAAAAGATCACTGTTGTATTAATAATATTTTCGAAAATCACACCTAAAACACAAGGTATATTAATTTCAGGTCAATCCAAACAACCCGTATGTAAAAACACTGAATTTGACCTTGCCTAAAATGCCTGACCCGCCTGTTTAGCCCCCCTCTAGTCTAAATGAATGCCTTATGCAAGAGAAAAAAGAGGCATTACTTCCAAGTAATTGGCACCACGTATATAGTTGCAGTCAACTGCTTTTCCCAGTAGGCAAGGGGTGCTTCCAACACTCTGCCGTACTATCCAGGATCCCTGCACAATCGATAACAGGTCATGAATAAATTGAAGTGTCAAGTTCACACTCCAGGGAAAGGTGGATTTCACAGTGATGATATCGCCATACGAAATGTTTAGAGGTGGCTAATTAGACATAAATCGATAACTGGGCAAATCCTGGTTGTTATTTCTTTTAGTGATCAAATCCATCACACCAGCATAATGTCACCCAATCGCATCTCTTTAATGCGTGAAAGTATGAAATCTCCTTGATCATCTTATTCATGAAATTAGATTCCTAAAAAAATCTCTCTCAGATACATACTTGACACATTAAACATTTATTTGAATATTTAAGTTTCAGATAAAGATTGATTTTGGTCAGCCCAATCTATCCCGCACAAAAAATTTATCCAACTTTCTGAAGCCAAAGTTCATTGATTACCAAAACCATTGATTTTGCTACACCTACCAATACCCAACTTCCAATGTCCCGCATTCAAATATCAAAATTTAGAATCTAAACAAGATATGATACCCAAAATAAGATATGATACCTTGGGAACTGATGGTATGAGCTTCATCCTACTATTACGAAACTCGTCATCACCGTCAACAAAACGCTGCACAAGAGATCCGGGTACCAATTCCGGTGTCACAAAATAGAAAATCATGCTGTAGTTTGTGGAACCGGGTACCTTCAAGAGTAAAATATAGTCAATTCTTCCCCCAATTCATGCATAATGTTATACCAAACTACTGGAAATATAACTTACTTGAAGATTAAACACCAAGGAAAAATGCCCTTTTTCAGCAGCAACCTACACAGAAATACATATCATAAAAGACTTTAAAGATATTGAACTTGCACGTTAAAAAGCAGTGCCACTAAATAACAATCATATCGACTCTACTTTTTCTTGTAGCTGGGGAGTCGATTTTTAAAAATCACTTGTATCTGTTGACAGTAAATTTAACCTTTATTATAAATAGGACTTTTAGCACTACCATCAATGTTTCTACTGATTTAAACAATGTTCCAAATAGCAACCTCATTTCAAATTCCATATGTTAATGTTAAGCAACCAGGAAAAATTCTGAAACATAATTGTGTGAAATTTGTAAGTTAAAATTGCCAATTAGACACATACCAACATGATTCAATCCAAAACTTTACGTGTGAGCTACCACAATTCCACGAATTCTAAGAATGAACAGACACACTAAAAATATCATTCAACTGTTAACATATCATTTCTAGTCATTTTCTTCTAGTCTTAACAACGAGTTCCGCGCAAAAGAAGAAGGAGCTTTGCTGATATTCGAGGGTTGTAGTAGTAGATCCTTTCTTGAAAATTCAGACTCTATCTTACGAAGTAATTACAGCAAACAATGGAAGCTACAAGTTCATGCAACTATGCAAGAACATTTCACTTTAGACTATATAAGTATGAAAAGGATCTTGTGCACTTCTAAGCTGAAGGCATCTTCATCCCTCAAGAATCCCCCAAATATACTAGAGATGGAAATGAATGTACTCGCAGAAGTTCTTGTAGTGATAAAACATGAATGTACATATACTGAAAAGTGAAATCTAAAACACAAAAGTTACCATAATTTGCAAGCCAATACAAACTCAAAAATTGATTGGACTACCAATGGTAACATGTTATGATCAATATAAGTGAACAAAATACTCGAGGTCATAATTCTGACTCATTTACTAATGGGGGTTGATCTGGGTTATGACTTGTGACTCAAACAGGTCAAATAGAAAGAAAAGTGGTAAACAGGTTGAATGCCACACAAACTCAATTTTTATAGTATCGGCCTCCTGAATTTATTTACTTATTGTTTATAATCAGAATTAACACATTAATTATATTTTAAAAAATATAAAACTGGTAAGAGTTTCAGCTGGTCAGCATGACCCGGAGTTCCGGACACTTTACACATACTAAAGAATAACCCAATTCAACCTCAACTCATCACTCAAAGGGAAATGATGAACCTACCACACAATTTTAAAAGATCTACCACAACTGTCTATTATATCTTTGTACAATTTGCTATAAAAATTGTACATTGTGATAATATTTATCATAATGTGTTGTAGGTTTATCATTTCCCAATCCACTGAAACAACCCATTATATCTTTGTACAATTTGCTGTAAAAATTGTACATTGTGATATATTTAACATAGTGTGTGTAGGTTTATCATTACCCAATCCCACTGTGACAACCCATCTTGCTACCTCTAGAAAAATACTGATACGAGCTAATATTGTTGACTTTGACATCTAGACACTTACTTGTGCCGCACAACCGGGTCGTCTGGCAACATGGTCCATCCGTTTTGTGTCTTTGAACCAGTCAACAGCAACCAGATCCATAAGGTGTTTGCCACCAGGCATCTTCGACATAATTGAGAAGAGAGACGTTAGAGAAGGGAAAAAAGTATAAGTAAACAAATGAAAATACAAATTTATGAAAGGGGTAAACAAGTAACCAACCTTTGATTTATCATAGCAAAAACGCTTACTGCGCACTCTAAAGTTGTTCCCATCAGATATTCTCCAACAATCACGGGCACTTTCATTGTCATCCCGACGGAGGCTTCCCGAGAAGGAAGACAAGTCGATTTGAACCACAGGTTCTTCTTGAACAGCTTTAACAGATGGATCACATAGTCAGCGAAATAATTCTTAGTTAACCCTGTGTCTTTGATTTGAAAAAACTAGAAATTGGCCCTTTGGGCCAGATTTGGGTAGCAGGCAAAACAGACTGTGACGGCCTGGGTTGATAACCAAACGTTTTTCTTGTCCAAGTTGTATATTATGTAAATAATTTTGTTAATTGTGGTTCCTAAAACAATAGCATCACATTAATGATTGTAATCTCTAGAAGAAATTTTTTGTTGGCGTCCTTATGTTCTAAAAAGTAAAAATCAGAGTTTGGACGACTTTCAACCCATTTAAACTCACTCCCCTTTTAGCTAAAACTAATTCCTGCACCCGATAAAAATAAAGCCAGTCCATATTGATCCATGCAGAGGTAAATGGATCATTGCTAATTTCTGCCTCTAAATAAAAATAAAAAATAAAAACTCTAACAGGGCATTCATGAATGCTACCTTCCCGTTTCAATTCCTGCTCAACACGATATGCCTGAAAAGGTTTAATATCAGAATCAGGAAATAATAACACGATTCGATTATAATGATCGCAATAAAAGAAAACCCCACATTTGTTTACTTTATGCAACACCACACCCTTTGTATATTTAGCGAACTTATTGCACCTATATTGATGAGATTCTAACCTTGACCCTAGTGTTTAGGCTCTTAAAGTTAAATATAGATAAGTAGATATATAACCGTAAGTCCAACCTCTTCTTCAGGGATTTGGAAGTCTTCATCATCATCTGAGTATTCATCCATCAGTTTTGCAGCATTATCAAGAGATTGCTCTCGATTATGATATGGAGTCAACTGGTTTTTCAGTGCATTCTTTTTCGGAACATAAGATGATGACATGTTAACCATAACAGGAATTCTTGGTGGAACAGTCCTTTCATCAGTCTGAGCAAAATATTCCCTTAGACCTATCATTGAAGATTGCATTAGAGAATTATTATCTCATCTAATAGAGGCAACTAATAATTATGCGAGAAAAAAAACAACTAAAAAGATTTGTAGGTAGGTATAAGACAAATATATTCATGATGATTTAAAAAGATTTAAAGAGAAGTATCATTATGATATACTCGATTATCAGGCAAAAGGAACTTCAGTTTCTAATAGTAATAATTATGTGTCTGAAGAATACAAGCTCACCAGCAACACTATTTAACATTTGTAGCAAACAATATTGCTGAAATGATGAAATATAACCGACGCCCCATCCCTTTAGATCAATTTGCATTAGATGTTGGACCTGTGTTCTTGGCTTCCCATTTCGAGGTTTCAAAGGAGAAATATTAAACCCTCCACCTAAATCAAGCACATAAAAACATAATCATAAGTATTGCAGAAATATAGATAACTCAGACCACTTATTCTACAATGGGGAAACTTACTCTCGATATGAGCCCGGACATATCCTGGTTGTGGACCACAGTTCTCATGCTCCCTTGAGCAAAACAATACAACTGCAAAATGACATGAGCCTATATAAAAGTATCTGAATATAAAAAGAACCTGTGAAGGTCAAGTAACAAAGTTAATTCCAGGCACTCACCATAACTCCCATCATCGTTTCTGCGCCAATACCTCACATAGCAAAGGTCACGGGGCCATACAAACCTGCAATAGCAAGCACCAACATAGAAAAAGTTTAATTGGACCTGTCGATAACAAGGAAAAGATAATAACTTTGGTCAAATTTCTATATCCGGCAACCAACATTTTTGAAAGAATTAAGGTAATTTATAACCATATCATAACCCGGCATTTAACCAGCTCTATCAGCACCAATTTAGCACCAGGTGAAAGAAAGTTAAAATTCTTTCTTTTTAAAAAAATGTAAAAGTTTTAAGAGGTTTATATCAATATTATTTGATGTTTAGGGGGTTTCCTGGAAGAAAAAAAAAAGAGTTGGTTACCTAAATGAGAAAACTTCACCTTTACACAATTAGCCCAATTAGGAAATGACCATTTACTTTCTGAGTTATTGAATTCATAGCCTATTGTTTGGGGTTAAGGAAAAACAAAATTCCAAACAAAGCTTACACACCTCCTTAACAGGAAGCTAAATTTAACAGCAGAACAGCATATGTGTTTAGAATAAGAAAGACATATAACAGAGTAAAGTACTAACGATTAATAATGATAGTAATGTTTATAATGGCAATAGTAATAGTAAGAAAAATATACTAAAGGATAATAAATAATTACGTTGGGAACCAATCCAGTTGGAGTCTGTGATAGAGAATAGCTGTATGTCCATCCACCTCCTCAACAAGGCTACCATCCTGGAAGCTACAGTCCCACCTGCATTTGTTTCAATGAGCAGATGTAGCATGCTTAGAAGAGAGAAAAATAATACAAAAAAGAATAATAAGTCAGAACTTAACAATATTATCAGCAATCAAACACAAGGACTAAAGCTCAGATAGTATAAGTAATCTGATATATGTGCACTAGCATCTAAAGTTTTGATTTTCATGTATTCATTGCTCCACAACATAAATGTGAGACAAAATAACTTGATCCAGAAATTATAAGCTTTTAGAAAATCCACCATCAGTGAGTAATTCATGTGAACCTAAAACTCCACTGTCAGTAGAGGATCAATCAGAATATCAAATCAAGATGAAGATGTGCTGAAATAAATCTTCCAAGACAAGAATTGACCAGATAATGAAAATTTGGATATTGCCATCTTAAAATAGTACAGGTTCCTGTATACTAACATGAAGTTATATTAAAAGGACTATAAAAGGTACAAGAGTATATAAGAAACATAGCACTGCAAGCAGGCAGCTTTGTTAAACTAGCTATGACGGGATTCAACAAACTTAACGATGTCCAAAAGGTATCAAATATGCCCTGAGAGATTTTATCAACATGTGATTGTATAAACGGTAAAACGAGAATTATTGTCTGGTAAGTATAGCAACTAAAAAGCCAGAAGATCTAAAATGATCTTGCGACCCCCTCTGGATAAAAAAAGTGTTAAATAAATACTGAAAATATGATATGTGTATTAAATGAAACAAGGTATCAGACACAATGGTACTATATATGAACTGAATGATGATATCAAAATATTAACAGCTTCAGATAATAGCTATAATAATCAATCAAATTCAGGACAGCATTAACAGATATGCAACTGACAACCGAAAGTCAACATACTAACTAATAAAATCAATTTTGATATAGACTTTAAGCCTCTATGTAATGAACATCAAAGCATTTATGGACTTCCAAGAGGACTCACTCAGATCGTGTCCCATCCATGCTCATTACAAGCTCAAATATTTCTTCACAAGTGGCTTCCACAACACCAGTAGCCTTCATAGCCCTACTACAGCTCTTTGGCTGCACAAAACAATAACATGACCATGTTCGCTGGTACGGAGTTGTAACTATAAACACCAAAAACTGCGACACAAGCCAGTAACCCTTACAAGAAAATCAACTTCAAGCAGCTCTTCAAAGATACGAAGTCCTGGAAATTTAACAAGATATATCCCATAAATACACATTACTTCCAGCAATGCCATACGGCTAAATCATTACCGTCGGTAAGACGTAATGCCAATAAAATATACACAAGATGTTGATAGGAAACACATAATTTATATATCTTATCAAATTACAAATTAGATTTCAATACTTGATCCATCTTCTAATGATATTATAAAACTATATATGATAGACAGGGTCCTTCATTCTTCCAAGAGATTCGAGAGTCGATTAAGCAAAGCAATTAGAGGAGGCAACGTTGACCCATTTACTTATAAACAGGTCAATTCGGCTATGTTTTATTTCTAAGGATCGGAAGTCACTGAAAAGAATATTTTTAATAAGTACAACATTACCACCAACCAAATCGCTCTCTTAATATGACTTGGATATTATCATTGTAATTTTTAACCCACCCATTTGCCACCTCTACCCAAAATAATCACATATGAATCTCCAAGGTGTCCAATTCTTGCGTTAATAGTGAGATAAGATAAGCTACCATTTTGGCATTGAAGAAGCCGCCAATGTTTCCTTGAAATTGCCTGGTTAGCGGTATTTTGACTTGCCAATGCTGAACTTTCTTGGGTCCAATCGAGTATAGATTCAGGTGGACCTGTCAGTTGAAAGAGTTATAGAAAGTAGCAACATTTAAAAGATAATGAACAAAGAAAGAAACCTCACCATTCCCAATGGTCGTTCTTCGAAGCAAATTTGGATTTGAATCATCCTCATCTTCGCCACCACTACACCTACAGATCAGAAAGTGCTGAAACTATGATTGAAGAAGCATGAAGTCCCGATCCCAAAAGAGTTATAACTGGGATGGCCACAAAAGTCACTAAAGAGAGCAATTTGGACTCACTTTTCTGTAACTGTCGCACTATGCCAAATTCAGATAGTGTTTTATCTATAATGGGTCAAATTGGTAAAATCAGATCAAACGGTGAAATGCCCCCCCCCCCCCCCCCCCCCCAAGTTGTATTATTTGTGCATAAGACTTCAAACTATACTTTTTCTTAATACTATATTAGTTTAGAACATAATTTTTAATAGTATAGTTCCAATAAATGTTGATAAAAAAAATAAATTAAAAACTTGGACAAAATAATCAACGTCAACCCAACCGTCCTATTCAAAAAAGTACCTGTTTTGACCTTGAACCCACATAAAGTAGAAAACTTGGACAAAAAATAACCCAGGTCAAAGGTCAACTCAATCTGGCCCATTCAGAAAAGTATTAACCCAAACCCAGTTCAGCTCATTGCCCAACCTGTCCACTTTTCCACCTCCAGAAGTCACCAATAAAACCTCAATTCGTTTTCATATTCAAAGCCATATATATTTTTTATTTGATCCTAGAAATTATGTGCTTGTGCAAGTACCATGTAACTAAAATCCCTAGCTAAAGCCTAAAAAGTAAACTGAAGTGCAAGATTTAACAGTCAAGCGCAGACTACATGTGAAGTTACTTACTGACTCTCCTGATCTGATGAGGATGCGTTCCGCCCACTATCCATTCCAGGTTTATATTCAAACGTCACGAACTTATTCCCATTAGTAACTAATGACTCCTGATGCTTCATGACATATAGATACCGTCAGTATCCAAGCCCATAGCATATACAACAAAATCAGCAGAACAAAGTTACAAGAGAGAGTATATGTCACATATTCTGTAACAAAAATTATTTTTAAAACAGCAAGCAAACATCACATTATACTAACAATATAGTGCATCCATCCACATGATCAGCAGGTACAAAATTACAAGATATCACCATATATATCAACGTTTCAACACGTCTTATCAAGTTCAAGAAATGTTACCTGATCAATAACAGATTCAATTTTTTCTTTCCAGATAAGTGCCTCTTGGATGTTAAAAGCCGCCATCTAAAACAGAAAAGAAGAATTTTATTTAACTCACGGAATTTGCAGCTGCAGTAACAAGGTATGTTTCAAAGAGAATATATTGTGCCGTGTCCTTATAAGCATAAGCATGGATACACTAGAAGTAAACCTGGAAATGATCTGTTTTGAACCATTACCCAAAGAAACCACCCATTTTGAAACCTCTATAATTGTGATGGTACTAGTCCCTTTGCATCCCTTTTATATCAGGACTATATTTGTATCTAGGTCATTATGTTTCGGCTCAAACGCCCAACACATCATTAGAATATGACCCACGTCACATGAGAATTCCTTCCCGTATTTTGCAAGGATCAAACCCCAATAGACATTAGAAGGATGTATACACCACTCATATATTAGAACATGGATAGCATGCTTCTACGTACTTAGACCAAAAAATACCCCTTGGGTATCAAGCAAATTACAAAGGTGGTATAAAATAACCTCACAAACTAAGAGGACCTGCTAGTCAGTTACTAGTAAAAATTCACTACAACCAATGACAGGGATTATGATCGACCATACCATAATCCTCCAACAATGGCACATCCCTAGTTTGCCCCCTTAAAAACATACATAACCAAAAGAAAACAAACCCAAGAACTATTTGATCATCTCCGACTACGGCAATAAAAGGAAGCTGGATGCCCTGTAATCCCTACATCAATCCAGATGGCTACTAGATTCAATTTGGACCTTATTCACATTAGTTATCGGCTGATAAGGATACAGCCTTACAATATCAAATATACAGAACTTCAACAACGGAAGACTGAGAAAATATAGCATGTATAAGTGCATTCTAATGTATACTTGAGGTCTGTTTCTGGTAATTTAATCACAGTTTAAAACTAATTGAAGTTGCACCAATTGCTTGGTACATGAAGTGTTGAACTCTCAAAAAAGTATTTTAAAATACAAAAGATAAATACTTTTCTGTTTGAAGCTGTGCATGAAAGAACCTGATACTATAGGCATCAAATATATATTATATCCTTTACAAACCTATCTCCCAGAGATACATTGCATGGAAACCCCAAAATAACAAGAAAGTTTGTCTTATGGCTTAAAAAAGAAAAAAATTTATCACATACCGTAATTCGATGATATTTATCTTTCTTGTTGTAGATAGACAAAACATACACCATCTGCTCCCTCAAAAAAAAAGTGAAGAAATATTAGAACATATTACAATAACATATAATGAAATTCTGCACATCCATTAATAACTGAAAAGAAAGACAGCACCATAG
Organism: Erigeron canadensis; assembly: GCF_010389155.1. Lineage (NCBI taxonomy): Eukaryota > Viridiplantae > Streptophyta > Magnoliopsida > Asterales > Asteraceae > Erigeron > Erigeron canadensis. Next base: position 46,886,557 of record NC_057761.1, on the reverse strand, counting down.
TATTACTGATAACTTATGGTATGTATTTGAATAAGTAAGTTTTCTAATAAACTAGTTGAGTACTTTATTCCTCGTCCATGGTTTAGTACTTCAGTTCTTTAACTTAATGTACAGTTTCCATCCTCTGTACTCAGTTATTAGACAATTAGATGTTAAACCATAATTAGATAGTGTGTCATACCTGAGGGTGTATTATGTGATATTGTAATTTATATATACACACATGTACAGCATCAATATTCAATCAATAATACACAACACAACTTCTGTACCAAGTTTATTGTGGTATCAGAGCCCTAGCAGCCGCTAACCCTAATTCAGCCATCACATAAGCTTTAGTTCTCTATAAGAAACAAGAAATGAGTAGATCTCTATAAAATGTTTAATTGAGTTAAACAATCCTCAAATCCGTAAGTTACATTAAAAAACTTTAGGCCTTATGCTCACTATAGTTTCTTAAACAAACGCTGGTTCTTCAATCAAATTTTTAGTGACTTTCTAGGCAGATGTTCCTGGGTCACGGATATGAAATTTCATCCAAACCTTGTGTGAAGACTCGAGATCTTAGCTACTTTCCTTCCAACTACAAGCCCTTAAAATCCCTATACAAGAATCTTAGCAAATAAAAAAGTACTTGAACTACCAAAATACGTTATCTTGTAACTGTCCAGCAGTCCAAGAAGGTTCAAGCCTATGTTAGAGAGATAGGAAGTCTCTCCACTGATGATTATCAAAACCTTCTACAGGCACTTCCAGTCTCCCACTATGTCTATAAAACTTATTCGAAATTGCCAAATTTCTTTTCATACTGAGTTGTGTCCTTACATCCAACTCAGGATACTTGAACTCTTGAAGATTCACGAAGAAAGCTGATTATAAGCAAAACTTAACTAAAAACACAGAATCTAATGGCTTAGACAAAACAACATTATAGGACGCCAAATGAATATAGCGGATCTAAATTCACATAGTTCGAAAAGCATAACAATAAATGAAGTCAATAAGTAGCCCCATTACCTATATCAAGATCAAAAATCCTATTTGTTACATCTTTTTCTCCTTCTAACTGGATTTATAAGCAAAAAAACTTACTAAAGATCAATTCTTAAGTATCAGAAACTTTAGACTGATAGGAAGTTATTCTACAATATTCTATACCTTCAAGCTTCCAAAGTGACCAAATCTAAAATAACAAGCGGAACATTTCCCCAAGTTTCTTCTTCTCGTAGAAGCAATAGGTACTTAAGATTTTACCACTTACTATCTTCATATAAAACAAAAGCAATGAAAAATGAATAGATAGTTGTTAAATGGTTAAGTTTGTACATTTTCAAGTTCCAATCCATACATTAAAAGTAATATACATCAAAAGTGGATAAAACTTGACTTACAAGTCCTTGTTGGGTTTTTAAGCCTCTGTCTTCCACTCTGCAATTGCCATCGATAACCAACGTCTGGATTGGAACCTAACGGAATCCAACATCAAGTGTGAAAAAAAGAACCACGATCACGAAATACGGCATATGAAAAAAAGAAATCATACATTCACTAAAATAAAAACAATTGTAACTATAATTTCTTACCACATTATCTTGAGGCTTCCTCTTGTAATAAGCAAGCAACCTCGACTCGAGCACGAAATAGCGCATATGAATAAACGACCTCCCGATCTTCCTCCTTCCATATCTCACCATCCATCCCTCATACACTACTTTCGAATTCGACATCTTACAAATATTTCACTTTCTAAAAATCCTCAAATTTAATAATAAATCAAAAACTCATTTCCTTCACCTAATTAATCAATCAATCGAGATCATAAACCTAATATCAGCGATCTCTAATCAATCAAATTCATAAAAAGAAAATTTTAAAAAATCGGATGGAAATAAGCGATCCGGTGAAGATGAGTGTTGTGGTCAAATGAGTCAAAATTGGCCTGCAAAAAAGTTGAGAGTAGTGAATTCCATAGATTTTACTCCGTGTATATTACTGTAGTTAGTAAATAGATATTTTTATTTTGTAAAAGTTGGCGGAAGGAAATCACGAGTGAGTGAGTTGGTGATGACCGATGTCGGTCTGCAACCTGTATGGAGTTAGTTACGCCTCTTCCAATCGGTTAATCCCTCTCAGCCATCTTAATTTATTGACACACCAACGACACTTAACTTTTTAGTAATTTACTAGATACTTAGCCCGCGCGTTGCTGCGGGAAGTTGTAAATGCAGTAGTACAAAAAGGTAAACTTTGTGTTTACGTAATGTAGATTATGCATTAGTACAAAAAGTTAAAAATGGTAAACATAAGGCAGATTACTATACAGTGCAAAGCAGTTCAAAAACACATACATTGTGTAACACCTACTATTTACAACATAGCAAAAGATTAAGTAGGTGTTATCTATTACATGGATTGTATAACATCAACCATCGTAACAAAAGATTGGTTAGGCGTTATCTAATATATACATAGTATAACACCAATATATTGGTGTTAAGGTTGCGTTGTAGCAAAAGAGTGGCTGATGTGCAAAAGTTGTGACGTCGTTAGCGAGACCCTGTTTTGTTATGGCTTTGGTTTTTTGGTTGATCCCTGTTGACCTACTGTAACAGATTAGCAAAGTTAGTAAGGTAAGTGTAAACGACAGGCAGTTAGTTGAGGTATAATTTGTACCTGGTAACTCCTGGGCTCCTTTTTTTCTTCCTAGCATCTTTGGGTCTGGAGTGACTGGTGTCATTCGTGTTTGTTTTTCAACTTTGTTGACTGAAATGCTCTCGGTTTTTGGTAAGGTAAGGTGAAGGAGACATGTTGTTCCTGTTATGCTTGAAATCTCTTCAGGTAGGATTAATGGGTCAAAGTGTATGTGGTTGACGACCATATCTTCGCATGTTATGTTTATTAACTCAGTCGTGGCCTCATTATAGAAGATGACCTTTGTGCTTGAAGTAGAGTCTGCAATGGTGGCATTCACACGATACCTGTTTTTTCATGGAACATATCATATTGTGCAGAAAATGTAAAGCAACATTTAGGGACTTACATGTATTTAAATCCCTCTTTTTCTTTGTGATCTTCGCATGTATAGTAGTATCGGTTTGTTTTTTGCAAGTAAGCTCTCCCGTTACATTTGTTGCAGGTGACATAGAACCATGGTCGGCTTGAGTCAATGGTTGCTATAGTTACTTCACAGACACCGTGATGTTGCTGTTATGTACCTAAGGAGTTAATATCGAGAAACTTTAATTTAATGGGCAAGAAAGAATTGAGGGTATTAGATGGTACCATGTTGTCTTCTTCTTGTTTGGAAAGCAAAGCCTCAAGAGTAATTGTGGGGTTGGATGATTGGTCAATTTCTTTAAATCTGTTTGTAAGGTAGGCATGTGTTAAAGTTTTATGGGTTAATAAATATAAGTTGCGTTAGGACATTAGAGAGCATTGTTAGTACCTGTTGATGTAATATGGTAGGTCTGGTAGAGGGGGATTTACGGCAGTAGTGGTAGCGGAAGTTGATTCTAGCTGATAGTTATCTATAATGGAATAAGACATTCTTTAAGTACGAATTATATAGCAAAGGTGTTAGTCCTACTATAATTGCAAAAGTGGTTAGGAAAATATAATATACCGTTGAAGTACGTTACAATTGTTGAAGTCACTGCCAGTATATTTCCAATTGAACGGTTGTCACTAATCTCATTGATCTTCTCCGTCCATAATGTTATCTCAATCAAATTATTGTTGTAAAATGTGTAACATTTAGTATGTAAATGCTAATATAGGTAATTGTGTGTTAAAAATGGTATTTGCTATTAAATACATTTACCTTACGTCCAGTATCATGACTTTCCTTAAGTTTTTTTCTTTCCTTGTGAGGACTCCTGATATCCTTTCGATGCGACCGATATAATCTGTATTGCAGTACTATTAGTAATTACGATATTTATTTAATGATTATTTAAGTTTGTTGCAGTTTTGTATACTAATAGTGCGGGTATAGTATATATCTGATAACATATATAGCAGTACGATTACTTTTATGATTTTGTATACTGATAATATGGGTATAGTATATACCTGTTAGGAGGGTGTGATTGTGACGCCTTTCTGGGAGCTTGTCGTATGTCACAAACCTGTAGTAGTAAGTAGGAATTCTTTGGTCTTCGATGGGAAGAAAAGTAGTTGACTCTCCAAGTCTGATAGTTGTTGCGTGTTCGACAACTTGCATATTTTTTCTTGCATCTATTGATAGATAGTCTGATATGGCATAGCATGAGTTCAGCTTCAACTTCGAATCGAAATACCTTTCATTTGCTGATTTTGCAGAGGCCTCAATGGTGTCACCCTGTAACAGATTTGTAGTTATAGTTTAAACATAAGGAAATGGTATGAAAGTCATATTTATTTTTATGTATTTTACATGGATATCTACTAATAGGAAGCATAGGTCCTCTAGTCTGTTGTGTGGTATCCATTTTCTTATTACTCGTACTCTGATTTCGTTTCTAGGTTCGTGAGGTTTAATTTCACTAATCCGTAAGCTTGACATTGATCTGCAAAGATAAAAAGGTACGCTAGTGTCATTATAGCTATGTAAACAGTTTGAAGTAAATTATATTGGTTGGTTGTAGAACGTAACTATTTTATGGTAAGTGTTAACAACTGTTAATTTCTTTTAAAAAGTCAGAGTAAACAATACTTTTTGTCTCTTTTGGTTTTTCGTCCTGTTGAGGAATTATCAGAATTTTCAGAGCCGAAGGACTGGTGGCGCGTGATAGCGCAACATATAGCTGTCCATGACTAAAAACAGGATGTGGTAAGTAAATTCCTATTTTATTTAGTGACTGGCCTTGACTTTTGTTTATAGTCATTGCGTAACATAACTTAATAGAAAATTGCTTCCTTTTAAGCATGAAGGGTAACTCTTTGTCACTATGGGTTAGTGTTATGCTGGGGATGTAAACACGGTGGCCAATTGTTGTTCCTGTCATGATTTGCGCTTCAATAACTCTAGGAAGTAGTTGTGTTACTATGAGTCGAGTTCCGTTGCATAAGCCTTCTGTTTGGTTCAGATTTCGTAGTAACATTATTGGTGTGTTAATTTTAAGTTCCAAGCGATGTGGTGGTAGTACATTAAAGTTAAGAAGGTTGAGATATTATGTTGGATAAAGAATTTCGGTATCTCCATGGTCTCCGGTGTAAGGAACTATTGTGTCTAAACTAAGATAAACTTTCCCTATTCCAGGAGCCATTTCAAGTACCTTTGTGTTGATCTCTTCTGCAGTTTCATTCTTTGGGCAAACGATCGCCTTTGCACATAAGGTAGTAGCTGAAGGATTTAGTAAGGTTTCATGGTCATAGATGAATCGAATAAGATCATTGATTGCTTTTTTATGGAAAGGTATGTTGTAGTTTGGTGGGATTTCTATAGTTTTGGTGTTTTGAGGATCGGTTTTGTCAGGAGTACCAAGCTCGCCGTTTCCAATTGCTAATAACCATGAAGAGAACTTAGAGATTTCTGCTTTTTGTTGTGGGAGTAAACCAGGTTTTTGAAGGCGCATATTTTCAGTTAACTTGAAGACCTGAAATTTACTCCATAAGTAAGATCTAGGTAACGATGACGCTAAACTAGCCCGCTTTGAGACATTGCGTTTAACCGGAAGTGTTTGCCTAAAGTCACCGCCTAAAAGTATGGATTTACCACCAAAAGGTCTATCGTTATTATTTAGGTCTTTGAGAGTTCTATCTAAGGATTCAAAACACTTTCTATCACTCATCGGAGCCTCATCCCAGATAATAAGTGAAGTTTCATTTAACAGTTGAGCTAGATGAGTATTTTTTTTTATGTTGCAAGTAGAATCATCTGTTAGGTCTATAGGAATTTTGAACCTTGAATGTGCGGTTCTACCGGATGGAAGTAGTAACGATGCTATTCCTGAAGCAGCAACAGCCAAAACAATTTTTCCATCAGAACGTAAACCTGAAATTATTGTTGTCCACAGGAATGTTTTTCCGGTCCCGCCATGGCCGTATACAAAAGCTAGTACCTGCTTATTACTTTCTATAGTACTTGTGATGTAATCATGAATTTCTCTTTGTTCATTGTTCAGTTGATACTTGAATGACACATGGTCAGCCGCGAGAATCTGTCTGTCATAATTCTTTTCTTCCATGGGGAGTTTATTTCTTAAAGACAGAAGTAGTTGCTGATTGGGTAAAGGTAGGCCGAATTCTGGTAAGGATGAAGAAGGGGTTGAAGATCGAAGTAATAGCTCTAGCTCATAAAGCACGTATTGTTGTAAATCCTGTTGATTAATGACTTCATGTGTGCGAGCTATGTCATCTGTCATTTTGCTCCAGTGTGCTTCCCAGAGCTGTTTAGGATTTGAAACCTCGCAATATAGTAGCATGTGAGTAAACAAAGTCCGTAGTTCTGATGCACTTGCCCAAAGGGCAACTTCATTAAAGGCAACGGACCACTCATCGTCATCTTGTAATAATCCTAGTTTTTCACATGCATCGCGATATGTAGGGCAGACTTCTCCAGAAACTGTACGAATGTCTTCAAATGTTTCACATCCTCGCTGATGTGTTAGAAGCATTCGTAAGTAAAAGAGTTCACCGCACGTTGGGTGTGCGTAAATGAGCCTTCCTATTGCAACATTTTTTTCTAAAAGATCTATGAATCCAGCATTTGGAAGAGGCGTCCTATCGAAATTCTGAAGTGAAATCAATATAGCGTAGATGTCTGCCTCTTCCGTCGTAGCGGTTACTAAGTAGCCATTCAGTAAGAGTCGTTTTTGTTGCATACAGATTGTTGGCAACATTATTGATTTTATTTTTGTCTTTGAACCGTACACTTTGCATGTTCTCCAAGTGAACTGCTAGCATTTGAACGGGCGGGTTTCTTTCATGTATGTGAAAGTTTAGAATTCTCCAGGCAGCCTCGTGAGAGCAAATGAAACGACTATCTACAAAATTTTTGATTTCATATACCTGGATAGGGTTTGTGTTTGTTGTAGCATCGGATGTTATGGCAGGACTTCTATTGATCAAGTAATGTATACGATCTGGGCCTTTGGATATGTACTTGAATAAGTACTTTATGAGCATACTCCGGCCACAATACTCTACATTGATATGTGCTTCAAAGTATAAACATAGTAAAGGATTGTAGGGGACGACAAAACGATTGTCTAATGGAATACCATTTTTTACAACTGTAGCCGTTGTTGATCGTCTCCTGTAGCGTGCGTAGCCGTTCTTGTCAAAGCACATGGTTTGCTCAAAATTTTTTGGGAATTTTTTGGAACAGTGGCCTAGTTTCATGCAAGGAGAGTTCGTTCTTGCAAGACCGCATGGGCCATGCATCATTGATTCAGACACAATTCTGTATAAATTTGATTGAAGCACACGGTCAGGTATTTCTGCTGAGATGTATTTATCTATATCTTCAGAATCTTTGATCCTTTGAGAAGAGGCTACCCATAATAACAAATGGCAATGAGGCATGCCTCTTTTTTGGAACTCAATTGTATATAAATCTGTGTTGAAAGAGTTGGTTGATTGAGAATGCCAGAAGAACTAATAGATAAGAAAAGAAATTGAAAGTTGATGTGAATGTACCTGCCTCAATGTCACCAAAAGGATTTTCAGTTTTAATGAAGTTAAGTAATGACTTTAGTTTCAATTGGAACACTCTTGCTATAATGTCTGGACGATCTTGGGCCTTAAGGGGAGCGTACTGAGCCATATGTCTTTCAATCTCTGGCCACTTGACATTACATGTAAAAGTAACGAAGTATTGTGGATTTCCATGGACTCTGCAAATCGCTAAGGCGTCTTGGTAATGTTTGTACATGTAGCGAGGATCACCTATGAATGATGTCGGTAAAATTATTCTTTTGCCGATGTCACGGCCTTCAGTATCTCCCCGTGAAACAGCATCATGAACACCTTGAAGGTGTTCGGTTCTAAATGTACTCTGGTTATACCTATAGTAATCGAGTCTATCCTGTTCCATACATACATAGGCATCAACCAAGTACTGCTGAAAAAGCCTACCACCTCTTAAGAGTAAGGTATATAAGTTGAGACAATCATGAAGTTGATAGTTATAAAACATATTCATGGTTAATTTTCTATCTTTAGTTTCAGCGGGTGCAGTTAAACGCATATCAGGAGACCATCCACTTTCACCGTAAATGAATAACAATGGGTATTGTAACGACATGTAAAGTGGATGTAACTTATTGATACGTTGCGGACCTTTATCTTTGTTACGGATAACGATGTCAAATCCATCTGACAAAGGGTCACTGTCGTTAATGATAGCTCCAATGCAACCGTCGTTTGGTTTGTCATAGGATTGTGCATTATAAGAACTATATAACCTAATAGAAAAGTTGGGGACATCATATAGCCGAATAAGATCTCTAGCAGTATGGAAAAGCTTAACTAACTTATTGGACATTGCAAGTTCCTTTGAAATAAGTGAAACAAAGTCAACAGAAAGTTGAGGACCAATACTACTGTTGAAGGGCTCCAATCTGTGAGTAATTTCATTTTCGGTGTCATAGATGTACATTTGCAAAAATCTAGGTTTTTTGTTTCTTGGAGGACATAATGTACCAATCCAGTGACATATTTGCCCTTCAACTCTAAAAACGTATGGAGCAGAACCGTCATTGATCCTGTCATCTACCTTTGCACCGAATGAGGTCATAGAGAACATTGAGTTATAGGCACGTATGTGATTGAGAAATTCATTTCTTGTAAAGAGGTTAATAATGGTGGGGTTATATGCTCCTGGAAACGGTAACTTAACCTTACCCTTTTTACAACATTGTTTGTACCTCATATGTCCATTGACAGATGTCTGATGACAACGTTCATCATACCAAAAGCGTGCACCGCAATACTCACATATACAACTACAATCGCCTAAGTCTATATAGAAAGGTGTATTAGGAGGTGAAGTACAGGTTGTAAAGCTACGGTTGTCAATTGCATTAAATATCGTACAGTTAGCGCTTTCAGCCGTAATTTCGTTGCGTTTACGTTTTGCTAAAGTTGACATTTTTTTAAGTTATAGTAAACACTATAGATAGAAGATAACAAAGCTAGGTAAAAAGAAAAACAAAAAAACTATATAGAAGATTAGAAACCTGGTTTTATAGCTGACTGAATACACTAATATAAAGCAGCAGATTACGCAATAGATTAACCTGAGAATAGGAAAAAAAGAACGTTGTCATGATAGTAATAAATAATAAGGGAAAAATTCTTTGAAAGTCACATACGACCTAAATTAAATAACATAACAATTACTAAAGAAACCTAAAAGGCCTTATAATTAAGAAGCGGGTATGTAATATAATTTCTTTTGTTTAATTTGTTGATTCTATTAAATAACTAAAGCCTTCCATGAAATTTACAGATGTCGTTGTCACTGATGTAGCATAAGTATGTGTAACATCAACTTATAACATAAATAAATTAATCATATAAATTAACAACATATGATGAGTATCTACCTATATTCTTGACCTTGTATGTAATGATATTCATTGAATATAGAGAGTGATATACTAACAGGGTATAGAAGGATGCTGAAGAGAAAAGAAGATGCCAGAGAGAAGTTAGATAGATGTACTGTTGGAGGTTTCTTGGACTTGGAAGTTGTACGACAGGCAGCATAATATGTAAAGAGTGAAAGTTAAGCTATGTTGTACTTTAGGCATAGAAACTTGTAAAAGCATATAGGTTTTTAGTATAATGTTAATTACAGTACTATTATGAAACCGTATCCCGACATTTATTTTTTGGTATCTCGACCAACACATTTTGCCGTCGCTGCAAAAAGTATTGTCACATCATCTTGCACTAACAAAAAAGTCGCTGCAAATACTTTTGTGGGGCTCAATTTTGATATAAACAAAGCTCTTTTTCCATATTTTTATCTCAAATCAATCTTTTTTCTCTCCACAACAATAAACAAATTCATCTACACCCTCAAGTAGTCATGTCCAGTAAAAAACCCGACAACATAACACGTGGTGACCCTGACAACACAACACAATGGACAATACCAATTTACTTGAATAACGAATAAAAAGACAAATCAATTCTCAAGTGTGGACTTTCAAGACAAAATTCAAAATTAGACAGCTCAAAAAGTATCACGCGTTTGTATGACTTACTTTGAATTAAAGGAAACGTGATGTTTCTTCACTGACACACTCAAGCCACGCGTGGACAAACACAACACTCAAAATAAATTGAAAACAACTTGACTATGTAAGATGACTATTTGCAGCGACTTACTGTACATGACTATTTGCAGCAACAGTCACTGCAAATAGTCTGGTCAGATTACCAAAAGTCTGGTCGGGATACCAGGCGGCATATTGATTGATACATGTACCTAATTTATGGACCTAAAAATAAGCCTAATTTATATACATTTGTTTTCTACTAATTCTCTTTCATTATCCTTAATTTTTCCACATGGTTTAATCTTTTTATTAGGCTTATCTTTAACCATAATAATCATTTTCCATTTGCAGTATTATTTATAAGTTAATGATCAATGCTATAAACTATCAATAAAAAAAACTTTCATTTGTTTCCTGAATTTTAATAAATATACTCATTTTACATCATTTTACATTGTAAATACCATAAACACATACATATACATATAAAATATAAGATCCACACTTCTTTGTCAGCTACTTAGCCAAAAGGAAGCAATCGATGCAACAACCGATAATAATGGCATTTTAGATGAAAAATTGATGATCATGAATTAATATCTTCCGGTTATAATAACTCTACACTATGTTTTTGATAAAAGACGAATACACTATGTAAATACTTTGACAAGTTGAAATTTATTGTAATAAAAAGAATTCTCATAAGTTAAAGTGCCTATTAAAATGATGTACGATGTTATAACAATTGAAGGCTTTTATAGGTGTCGTCTATTAAACTTTTGATGCAAGGTTTGGTGGAGTTGATAGTAATCCATTTTTTATGTTTCCATATGATCCACATGGTGGTATAGGAATTACAACATCAAAGAGTTTCATATCTTTGAGGGGATAGGAGATAGCAAAATTGTAGTTAAATGTCATTGACCGAGTGGAAAGTTGGGTTGTTAGGAAGTGGTCAACAATAGAAGATCCTTTGAAAATCTTAGACAAGGTGATCTTTTCTACAAACCTGACAATGATTCTATATTGGCACTTAATGAGGCTAATGGATTGGAAATCCAAAATAAAAAAAATCGGGGTCTTTAACTTCCGGAATGCGAGAAATCTCGAAGCAAATGATTTTAAACAAACCATAACAATTTGAACTGTCATTTCGAGTCAACAACCAAACTGTGATTTCGAACAAATTACCCTAACAATCAAGGCCTAGTATAAGCTAACACTTCATATTCATGTGGGCTGCGGCTAGTCAAGCTCCTTGCTTGACCAGTTATCACTTTAGACAAGTATCTGGATCAATATTTGTCACTAAACTAACAAAACGTATATTGTTACATCAATTCTCCAATATTGGACGAAACTCGATGCCATATACAACAAGACCAAACATAGTTCCCTCAAAACATATCAGTTTCAAATCCATAGGAATATGCCTACCCTTACGCATATCCTGAGATACGATTTCCCACACTATAACCTCCATCCACCCATCTTCTCTTTGTTTTGGAACCCATTTAATATTGTCCAAATTCACTGTGGTTGGAGACGTGAAAGAAATAATTTTGGTTCTTTCCTTTTTATAAGGTAGTAGATCGCGTGCCTTCACTGGACACTTTAGCCCACAACATCTTTCTGACAGTTTGAACACAAGGAAACAAGCGTAGTTTGTATCTGATGACAGCAGTTGTGTTTCAATGTCACATTTGATACGAATTTCATGGTGACGGAGGATCTCAATGTATTCTGCAAATGTGTACCTATATCCATATATTTAATTAGAATGTGCTATGACGAACAGCACAAAATATTGTTTATATATGAAGAGAGAAATTAAGTTGGTTCGAAATAAAGACCTTGATTGCTCTTGAGTTTTTATGTTGTAGGACATTATATTTGGATGGTCGTTTATAACCACTCTTGCTGATAACATATGACATTTCTTCTTATTCACTTTGCTTACAAAAAACATCTGTATATCAAAGAGTTGCATGTTTTGTTGTTACCTTATCACAAGAAAGAATACATAGTATGCATTAAAAAATATGCAAAAAATTGAACCTTTTCACCCTTGTCAATAAGGATTCCTTTGTAAAGCAGCAAATAGAGCTCCTCTCTAGAGATGTTTCGGATATTGTGTGCTTCAGACCTGTTGATTATTTTGTAACAGTCGATGGTCATTTGTTCCGCCCATTCTAAGTCCGATTCAGGTTTCAAGACTCCTCGTACGGTCTTTTCATCACTTACATTGTTGTTCTCTTGTGATTCTAACTGCAGAAGTTAGTTGCTTTACTTTTTATTATAACATATTTATACATCTTTTTATTTCAAATATAGAAGATTAAGAAATGTACACAAAAAACCAAGGCAGTGGATTCTTGGACTTACGCTATGAATGGCGTTAAACTCTATGCCTTCAACAAACATCCCTCCATTGCCACAATAATAATGAGAAAAGCTCTCCAGCAGAACATCAAAATCAATAGTTTCCTTACTATTCCAAAATCGAAACAGTTCAACTCTCAACCACTTACTTCCAGCTCTCCATCGTGCAAAGTATGCATTTAAAGATTCACCTGCCTTCTTGTATTTTAAGTTCACATATACTGGCTGGCTAGAAAATTTTCTTGGATCACAAAACTTGAACACCAGGTAAGCTCCATACATGATCTCCTCAGTTAAAAATTGAGGTTTTGTATAAATTCGGATATTGAGATTTGAGATATCTGATATCCTTGCAACCTTTGAAAACCTATATACACATTAATGAAAGATTTTGATTATACTTAATATACATAAGCTATATCTTGGAAGTGTCACGAATCTAAGGGTGATCGATCCCAAGAAGACAACTAAAACTACAAAACCCCCAAGTCCACATTTTAAGAATATCTCTTAATAATTTCGCTAAAACTTTGATAACGTGACTTTATGTGACCACTGACTATTTAGAGATAAATTTGATTAAAAATGGAACTTTCTGTTTAACTCATTACACTTTTAGACTTCCATCTCCAACAAGTTTGGATAAATTCCATCCATTGCATTATAAAGAAATGAGTTTTTTAGTGGTCAAATATTTTTAAGGAAACTGCCCCCTTCAGAGTGGGTTTGAAGAGTTTCATATCAAAGGAAAGTAGACATGTCTTCGAATTACCCCAATATGATTAGAATGGTAAATCGAACTGTGAAAGAATAAACCTTGAATTACTTATCGATCTCCACTTCACATTTTTGTAAGAAAACCTTGTTGCTGACACCATTTCATTTTTTTTCCCATCCATGCTAACTGAAAACCACTGTTGCAAGTAAAGACAAACAAAATGTGGCAACTGAGACCATGACCAATCACAAAATGTTAAATGAAAATTTGGATCCACAAACCACAATAAAGGGCCCTTTATTGTTTCAACTTGAGAGGTCTTGATCTTAAATAAACCATTACCAGTAGGCCTTGGGCATACAGCAAAGCGGTATTTAAGGTGTATATAAGGTAGTTGTGGGTTCAAGTTCCATATGGGGCAAGAATGAATGGTTTCTAAATAATGGTTAAAGATATTGACTCACCAGATTTTCTTTGTGAAGGAGGATTCCCGAAGAAAGAAGGGAATAGAGATCCTTCCTGCTACTAGTGTGGGAAATAGGATATTTGGACATAAGGACTATCTTTTTATAATCTAAAGGCAGCTTTTGCTCCCATTCCCACTCGTCCTATACACAAGCAAAGCTTGGAAAAGTTAAAACAAAATTTACTTCCTACAGATGTGAAAACGACTTTTTCAAATAACTATACTTTTAGCTTCGTAATTAATATGTGAGGACTTACTTGACTTTCGAAAGCTTTCTCAAGTTCTTTAACAACCTCATCCATTGTTGGGCGGTTCTCTGGAAGTTCTTGCAAACATTGATAGGCAATCGTTGAAAAGGTATTCAAGGATTCAGTGCCAATTTGTCCTTTGATATCATGGAAGATAATGTCTTCTAGTCTTCTGCTTTTCAAGCATTGTGAAACCAACTGTGAAAGAAAAATCAGTTGACCCTCATCCACCCCATGGAGGGGCTGTTGCTGATCTTGTTTTAACCTTTCAACTGCTAATCGTCCGGATAAGACTTCAAATAAGACCACACCAAAGGAGTAGACATCTGATTTCTGAGTAAGGATACCTGTGATCTCATAGACTGGATCATAATATCCTAATGTGCCTAGACCTTTAGATATGATGAAGTTCGATATAACAGCTTCCCATTCAAGATTTAGTAGAATACTACTGCTTTTTACGTCACCATGAACCGAATGTTGTGTATTAACAAAACTATGAATATAAGCTAGTCCACGTGCAGCATCAACACATATCTTTACCCGTTTTTGCCATGTTAGGCTACTGTTTTGTAAATGATCTTTCAGACTTCCATTAACCATATTCTCGAAAACAATAATCCGCTCACCTGCCTCTTCACAAAACCCTAAAACAGGTATGATATTCTTGTGGCCATAACTATAAAGCAATGCAATCTCTTTATAGAAATTGGTCTCGTATGAACCCACTAAACGGTCAAGCCGCTTGACAATAACAGCAGTGTGTCCCTTGGAATGAGAAAGTTCTCCGTTGTACACCTTGCCATATCCTTCGTTCTCCAATACGTCAGTAAAGTCATTTGTGGCAAATCTAATTGTGTCAAGTGAAGTTCTTAGAGCTTCCACCCCTTTTACCTGCATAGTTAGTGTCAAAATAGAATAATGCTTAACGAAGTCCATTTCATTACAATTTCTTTCTATATGCCTTATTCCATTACTGCATCCTAATTTCTGTCTAGCGTTATTATAGGTGAGATTCTACTTTATACTCAAACCAAAGTTGAGTCAAATAGAATAAAAGGAACCTAATTCGCAAACCAAAGATGTTAACTGTTCTTACATATACATATAGTTTCCATAAAACTATGACTTACTTGAGAGTTCAATGCTTTTTCTAGCTCTTTAACCACTTGAGGCATTGATGGGCGGTCATCTCGGTTTTCTTGCAAGCATTTATATGCAATTTCTACAAATATAGTTGCAGAATCTGGAAAAGTTTCATCACTGATAGCGGAAGAACCTATTTCAAATTCTTTCTTTAGTTTTGGATCGATAATCTCCTTGACCTTATTCTGCTCTAAGCAGCGTTTGGCCATGTGAGGCAAAAATTCTTGGTCGTCTTTGGACTTTGGAAAATACGCCAACCTTCCACTCAATACTTCAACTAAAACTACTCCAAATGAATACACATCAGACCCCTTAGTCAATATACCCGTCTTGTGATATTGTGGATCAACATATTCTAGTGTGCCTGCAACTTGAGTCATGACAAAAGTGGCTTGCAGATTTGCAGGGCCAATTCTGGACAACCCAAAGTCACTAATCTTGCCTTCCCAATTTTCACATAAAAGAATGTTTGAGCTCTTAACATCGCGATGTATTATCCTATAATGCTCTCCGACGCCGTTATGGAGAAATTCAAGCCCACGGGCTGCATCAAGGCAGATTTGTAAACGTAGCGCCCATGAGTGGTTGTTCTTGCTATCAGGGCTTGAAATGTATTTATCAAGGCTTCCATTTGAGGCATACTCATATACAAGAATACGCTCACGTTCTTCATCACAGTATCCAACAAGTGTGATAAGGTTTTGGTGCCTAAAATTAGGAAGCACTGAAATTTCCTGCAAAAACTCTGCAGTTCCTTGTCCATATCTACGATCCAACCGCTTAACAGCAACCTTGCTTCTTCTTCTTGGGTAACCCAAAAGTTTGTCCGTAGAAACTCTCTGAAACATGTTATCTCTGACATATTTTTGTACATCAAAGTGGAAAAGCTCTGCTTTATAAACTTTCCCATATCCACCAAGTCCAATTTTAAAATCATCATGAAAATCATTAGTTGCTAACTTAATCTGTTTTAGAGGGATTTTCATGTGTTCCAGGTTTTTCACCTGCACCGTCAAACATTATTGGACACTTAAAGTTAAAATCCCCTGCGCTTTTGTCTACACCACGCACACACACAGCACATATTACTTAAACAGTTAAGCATTCATACATCATCTTCCGGTCATTAAATCACATTACTTTACATATTAGATGCTTTATTACCTTGTAGGAGTTATCTTCATTATCTTCCTTTCTTTTCAAATCAAGTGCAACCTGATATGTTAAATACAGATATGAAGAAAACAAGTCAATGTAATTCATTTATAAAACATGTGAATTGTGTCCAGATTCACATAATGATGAGAAGACCATGAATAATAGTCGTGTTTTGTTTAATATTTACAATTAAGGCCCCGAGTATCTGGTAGTTCAAAGATGATTGTTGTACGTAGCCTCATTGCATTGCATACATATAATATAAGTACGCGAAATTTAGTTAGAGACACATAAATGTGAATTAGCTTACTTGTTGAAGTGCCAATGCCTTCTCAAATTCAAGTTGAAGTCCCAAAACTTGCTCCAGTTTATCCACAATTTCAATCATTGTTGGCCGTTTGGAAGGATTATTTTTCAGGCATTGATATGCAATAGCTGAAAAGGCCACCAAGGAATCTTCGTTCATTTGTTCTCTTAGAATGGGATCTATGATGTCGTTTAACTTCCCATCTTCATAATGGACACGAACTAATTTACCAAGAAGTATATTATCTTCATATGCTAGTGTTCCACATAGGACTTCAAATAACACCACCCCAAAAGAGTAAACATCCGACTCTCCTGTTACAATTCCAGTTCGTAAGTATGATGGATCAGCATAGCCTGGTGCACCAATGCCACCGTCGACATAAACTTTTGGATACCTTTGACTCATCTTCGAATGCATATTGGATAGCCCAAAACCACCTATCCTTGCCTGCCAGTTTTTGTCTAATAAAATGGTCCTGCTCCTCACATCACGGTGAAGGACAGTATGGCCTTCAAGGCCATTATGAAGATAATTCAAGCCACGAGCAGCACCAAGGCAAATTTCAAGACGCTTCAACCATGTAAGCTTCGCGCTACTCAAACAGTTATCGAGGCTTCCATTTGTCATAAACTCTTGAACAACTACTTTCTCCTTATGTTCATCACAGAAGCCAATAAGAGGAACAATATTTACATGTTTATAATTAGAAAGCACTCTCATCTCATTTAAGAACTGGTTTGCTGCATAACTATATTCTCGATCAACCCGTTTTGCTGCTACTGTGAAAAGTTGCCCTGAAAATAAAAGCTCTCCTTTATACACCGTTCCATAGCCACCAGGTCCGATCGCATTATCATAAGCGAAGTTATTGGTAGCTTTTTTTATATCTTTCAAAGGAATCTTCAAGTGATCCAATTCTTTGAGGAATGACATGAAGTTGCAATTATTGTTTTTTTGGTTGTAAAAATGAGATATAACTTAACTTTTTTAATATATATAAACCGTAAACCCTGGTTTCAAATGAACACAGGAATCTAAACCCTTCTGCTATTATATTATTAGTAAAAGCAGATTAATTAGTACACATCTCAATAATTAAATAAATCGATTCAAACTAAATCTTGTCGACTTGTCCGTAATGACAAGGCAGCCATGCTTAAAATATCATAAAGTCCAGTACTTCCTTATGGCAAAGTTTTATTAAAAAAGGATAATAACAAAGTAATTTAAGTATGATCAAGTTAATTAAAGAACTTCTAAATTTCGTATTTATTTAATCATCGTGTAGCTAAAATAAGGAAAAAGTACCTAACTATATCATGTCATACTATATACAGGCGGATGCCGGTGGTTTGTAAGAATGGGGGGCTTCTCCGATACGGTGGTGCTAATGGAGTTTAGCGGTGACCGGACCGTTGTTATTGGCCGGAAATATGTATGCTGTATATGTTTGTTGTTGGTTTGTTTTCCTACCTAAAGTCAGATATAGATATAGATACATATATATAAACACAGAATGAGTGAGTGACGTGTTGTGTTTCTCTTTCTATGTCGACAATCAAGAGCAATGTTTTAAATACCGGTAAATACCGACCGGTATTACTGGTATTACCGGTATCGGAGACTATGCCGGTATTTTAAGTCCGGTATTTTTCTGGTATTTTCACTATTTAATACCGGCCGGTATTTCCGGTATTTTCCGGTATTACTATACCGGTATTTCCGGTATTTTCAAAAAATAAATTTTGATTTTTTTTAAAAATTATTTTTATGATACTTTAATGTTATTTTTTGTTATTTGTGAACTTTAAAACTTATATTTTGTTATGAAATACATATTTGGTATTATTTTTGAGTAAATTATAATTGCATTTTGACTATTTTTGTTAAATTGTAACAAGTTTTGTAAGATTTTTACACAAAAAAATATAATAAATTAAAAATAGTCGTACCGGCCGGTATTTCCGGTAATACTGAAAAATTTTTCCACGCCGGTATAACTAAAATACCGGTTTTTAAAACATTGATCAAGAGGAGAGGGAGGGACGACAAAAAAGAACGATTTTCTTGCATCAAGGCCTCAAGGGACCCCATTTGACCATTATTTGTATGGAAGAAACATGCTCCCGTCACAGATTCCTCCCATATGAAAATATAAAATCTTGGAAGTATAGTGCTTTTAACAGCATATTTTACCTTTTTATATATTTGTATATTTGTATATAAAAAAATAAAAGAATAAAATGATCAAAGATATCATCACATGTATAAAATCTTTCTAGTTTTTTTTTTTTTATGTATTTTTTTCTTTTTCCGGGTCAACTGTTTGTGTGACAGTGGTGCTTCTAAATTTGCAATAATTATTTTTCAAAATATATATGTAAAATTAAAAATAAATGTTAATTGAAACCTTTAGAACATTTATAATGATTGTTTTTAAAAGATTTTTTGTGAAAAAGATGTAAGAAGTTTTTATACAGACTTTTCTTTCCAATGAAAATTAAAAGCTTAAAGTTATTTAAAACATAGTTTATTTAAATGAAAGACTAAATGAAAAGCTCAATATTTATTTCAACCTACTTTTGTATTATATTAATGTATTTTAATTAACAAAAAGCTTTTGAAAAGTTTTTTAAAGAAAGTTTTTTTTAATAAAAACCTCTTACAACCTTTTATATTTTTTTACATAAAAAGCTATTGAAAGTTTACTATTGTGAATGCTCTTATGGATTCACTTAACGTGCATAAAAAATTTGTACGTTTCTATATTAAAAGTTCACCCTTAAATTTTATGTTAAGCGTATAGTTATTTAATATACCTTAACAAAAATCAATAAAAGTTCGTTTAACAAAACTCTTAAATAAAAATAAAAATATATTATGTTGTTTTGTCAAACTTTGTTTTAGATACGAAATGTAATATTACAATTTTATGAATTATGTATTATCCAATCGCTTATTTTTATATTCACAAGTCGGGACCCGAAATCTTTTCACGTTCTAGAAGATCGTCCCGCCAAGTTATATAAAATCATCGTAAGATTTTACCGGTTGTTTCAATATTTAAATTGCTATGACGATTGAAGCGAGATAAGTTTTAAGTTGGGATTAATCACGAGAAGACCAACGTACTTTCCCATTTGTACACGGTTGCCCATTATATTTTTTTATTGATGAGGTTTACCCACATATTTTTTTTTTTGTACACGGTTGACCAATATTACCGACTATCACAGGTAAACCGGTCAACTTTGGGTCAACCATGTACAAAAAAAAAATATGTGGGTAAACCTCATCAATAAAAAGTATGATGGGCAATCGTGCACAAATGGAAAAGTACATTGGTCTTTTCATGATTAATCAAAAAAAATAAAATAGTGATGTATGGCTAAAAAAAAATCTTATGGATGATCCCGCATATTTAATACATGCACTGTTGTAAAACTCACCGAGTTGATCCGAGTAATCTCCGAGTACTCGCTACAAGGTAGGGTGTCGAGTCGACCGATTACTCCGAGTACTCTCCGACATGGCCACTTTGACCCCTGAGTACTCACCGTATACACCTGAGTGAAATGTCTCAACTCATAAGTGAAATGTAGAAATTTAAGGATAAATTCAACATAGATTTAAAGTTAAAAAAAAAACAAGTGACTATATATTCATTTTTTACTAAAGAATTATTAATTTATAGTTTTGATGGGACTTATATATTTACTTTGGGGTTTCAAAAAAATTATTATCTTATTATTTTATTGATTGGTGTCCAATTTTATGTTAGTCCCAAGTTAGGACCAAACAAATTATTAGTTTTATCGAGATTATTAATTTATCGAGTATTAATTTATAAAGGTTCTACTGTATATAAGTATCACACCATTTATAGCTTTAGGGACGCTAACCATGCCACCATTTCCCCTAAATTCTCACTGTCACATGTGTTATAACATACTTTGGTAAGATGTTTTTTTATATCTTAAATAAACCTAAAAACACTCTCTTTACGGTGTCATGACTCATGATAGAGGTAAGTTTGTCTATACTTTTACTTCTCTCATACACCATCAAAATATTAGAGACCTAAAACTCATAAAAACGGCATTGAGCGTTTACTTGTTTACATATTGTCATATCACTTCTTCCTTCAAGATTTACGCGGAACACACTACCTATAAATAATATTTTTTCTCTCTAATATGTAATTATTTCTAGTACATTTTAAAAATTAAGATAAAAAAAAAAAACTCAAAAAGGACTTTGATTGGTCATTTGGTTGAAAACAAACCTGGCCCTATCCATTCCCACATGAGGCCCGTTCTAGTTCTTTATACGACTGGGGCTCCAGAATTTGATGAGAATTTGGCCAGTGCCAATGGCATTCTCACGTTCTCATGAGCAAAAACAATGAAAATTTTATAACATGACGTACAACCATTTAATGTATAGACTCATAGCTTCTCGACGGAAACTGGTCAAGAGGCACAAAGTACACACTCTTATAAGTTACTGCATTCGTGAGCCCAAAACCTAAACAAAAAATGTAATGTCAGCAAGCAAGAGAAGCGCTTATCAGGACACTCTGACGTATTTTGACTCTAGTCAGGCAACAACTTAATTTTGGTCAACCACCAAGTTGATCAGGAGCAATTTGTTCAGTTACCAAGCACGAAAAGATCCGAGACACTGAATTTTTCATATCCATGAAAGGACCTTTTGCGTGTATGTTCTAAGCTATAATCCATTTTGACCCGTGATTAGGGATGACAACGGGCCGGCTATGGTCCGGGTTTAAGTAATCCCGGACCCGGACCCGATTAAAAATCCCCGTCCCAAATCCGGACCGGGACCCAACGGGTCCCCATTTATCCGTCAGGTAACGGGTTTCCCACGGGTAATCAGGAACCCGTTAATATATTGTAATCCTTTATAATCCGTTTACAAGCTATATAGTGGAACATGTTGGGATTCTTTATAACTTAGGTATAATATTAAAATATCAATTGTAATCCTCAAATATATTTAATTAACTAAGTATATAGTTATTGATATGCCAAATTGTTGGTAACACACGAACAAAATTTAAAACAGTAGCAAAATATTGGCACATCTATTCACAGTTAACCGAACACAATATTTGCGATTACTCTTAGATTATGAGTTAGAATTTCATACATTTAAATACTTATTAGATATAAAAATATTAATATATGTTATGTAATATATACGGGTAGGGTATACGGGTTCGGGGTGATTTTCGGGTATACGGGTTTTAATTTAAAACCGTACCCGTACCCGGACCCGCAAAAAAATTAATATCATCCCCCATACCTGGACCAAGACCCGCGGACCCGGACCCGGACCCGAACCCGGACCAATAATGTCGGGTTTCGGATTTTCCCATCTGGTACGGGTTTTCTTGCCATCCCTACCCGTGATCCAGTTAACCCGTGTATCCAAGAGATTATCAGTTATTCGGGTTGGGGACAAGTGTGTAAAATATGCAGTGATATGTGAGCAGTATCGGTGTTTCAAAAAAGACAACGTTACATGAAGTTGGAGACTCCGATAAATTCATATGCCACACTCATGTATGCTGAAAATGATTCTTAAATGCAGATTTAGCCACAAAAGCCAAATATACAAGAAAGTTGAAGACTTTCAGCAAGCCGCCAAACTTCAAAAAAGGGTGGTGCTTTTTTTACACTTGATCAAACAAACATCGGCGGTTTACAATATATGCATAGATGTTTGAAATGCCAAAAATGAATTCTTAAACTAGGGAAAAATAAAGTGTACAAATGATTATGCATGGATATCTCTTAATTGAGAAATCACATGAGTTGCTGGATGTTTTAACCATCAAGGTGAAACCTGCCAAACAAATAGTGACAGAATATAATCAAAATCATCCAGAAGATTTGAACTCCCTAAGGAATCCTAGTAAAGCTACCAAATTCCACTCATTACTTAATGAAGGTGTTGATTCAGGCCTGTTATATCTCCAAAAAAAATTATCTTTAAGGTAACGGGTCAAATGACATTTCCCCCAACCTGACCAACCTGCTCACATTGACACCTTTATATTCTAAAGTTTGAAAAATCCAGACAATGACATACCAGATAAATTTTAAGCTGAGGGCAGAATATCCAAAGCAACCTCCTTCAGGGTTGGCATCTCTTCCTGTTGATGAACACAAACATATCTACTTCCCATTCTTCTTAACACCATCCACGGACCTGGGTAACACCTAAATGGATTTGAAACATGGAAGTGGTAGAATTAAACGATTATATCAAGAACATAACTTAATTTGAAGAAATAATAAACTTTTCCAGCCATCTAACGTGATCATTTGTTGCAAATATATTACTCCTACTAGAAAAATAAAGGGGAAAAAACACTACACTTTGTAAGAACAAAGATAGTTTGTGCAGATGGAAGTGCAAAAAGTGCTTTCGTACTTGAATTATTTTTTTTTCCAAAAATCGATCATTATGTAAAATGCAGTGTATGGAAATTAATTGTTCTGACCAAGAGGTGATGAAGAACATTAGCTACAAACCTGAAAAGAGTTCCACCATTGCGACCTTTGAAATTGTGGATGTAGTATACAGTTTCCATTTCAGGAAATAGTGTCTTTGAAAGTGCAGCAAGTTTTGGATAGAAGAATGACGGGTAATCTGTTTTTAGTGTCAAGGAAAACCAAACCTCTACCAAATCCAGTTTCTCAAATATTTTCTTTGTGAAATGGTGACACAGTGGGATCAAGGTCCAAGGATAAATGAATGTCATCAAACAATGATCACGGTAGCTGCCACCTAATGAGCATAAAGACTTTGAAGACGTAGAAATATAGCAACTTTTGAAAAAAGTGTTTGTTGTTGCAAATTAACCATTGTTTGTTTTTAAAATGCCAGAAAAGCAACAATCTGCAAGAATATCTGACAAATAGTTGTGTAAATGCAGACTTAAAAAATCTATCTTACCGTCGACTCTTTTGGCCAAAACCTCTCATCCTTTCAAGAAGTGTTTCTTTTTCTTCTATTATCATTTTTCAGAGAACAGTGTTGTTAATTTCAAAACATGTATTCATGACTATGGTTCAATATTTGTTATACAAGTTAAACTGATCAAATCAAAACATGTAGCTACAGAAAACAGATCAAACAAGTTGAAAGCTGCCTAAACTCTATCTTTATTGCATATAAACTGTTTACTTATTATTCAAACAATAAGATGATTATTGTAATAATAACATTAGTTTTAGTTAATTTCAAAAGTTGGCAAACTATGTCCTTGGGTTGATCAAAACCATCCGAGCCCACTTCAAACCATACTATAAAATGACATGTTCCAAATTTTTTACCCGTTAACCAACCAACCTGAGCCACCCATCTTGCTAGCTCTAGTTTGTTTGCAGTAAAAACAGAAGACTATAAATGATGTTTCTGAAGTCAAAAAGGATACATCCAGATCTGATACGATCAAGCTCCCCATTGAATATAATCATTTGCCTAGCAGTGGATGCCACAGCTTCCCTATAAAGCTCTTCCACAACAAGCATTTCTGTGTTCCAAAAATAAGGAGACTTAATTGACCTCAAGACAAGTTATCATTTAAAAGGAAACAAAAGAGCCAGAGGATACCATTGACATTAAAATAAGGATAGCCGACAATAAAGAGTTCATCTTCTTCCTTAACACGATCAACCATTTTAACCGCCTCAACAAAACCAAAATCTTGAAAGAATGAGGGCTTTGTTAAATAATCAAGCTTGAAAGAAGCACCTCCAAATGCTGATTTTCTAGCGAATTGAACTTCATTAGCCTCTGGAAAAAACTGAAGATTTTGACGCATCAGTTTCTAACTAATAGTTGAATTGCAGATAAATGTAGATGTCTATACTACTGCTCTAATACTTTTACAAGGTAATTCAAGAACCCGGTTTGTACTCTTAATCCCACAACTATAGCCCACTTTGCATAGAAGTAGAGGTCAAAATGGGTTGGGCAGATGGTTATTTTAAAGATGTGGAACGTTCTGATTTGTGAAATTTCTTGACAATATAAACATGTGAATTTTCCCAAAGCAGAACAGAAGAAACACATATAAAAACGTATTAAAGTAACATAGAGAAATAGAGAATAACAAGTGACGTACTATTCTGGTTCGGGTAGCCTTTTCAGGCACAACGAGGAGGTCACAAAATTCACGAATCAATTGCATACTTCCAGTCATTTCAATTCCACCTTCACCATCGCCTGACATATAAGTTCATTGAAAGTTTAGTAAATATGCAACTAGTATCTTTGAAAACAACATTAAAAAAATAAATAAAAAAAAAACAGAAAGACAAAATTGGAGAACCTGGTACGGATTCCAGCCCGGCAGTTGGGAACTCAATCTCCTGTGGTTGTACAAACTCTATAGGAACTATAGACATGTAATTTTGCATCTCCCATCCGTACATAAAGAAAAAAAGTAATGAATTAACTCACCATCAATTGTATTCCATCATTTAAGGCTGCTTGTGTTGCTTCCTTCGCCTGTCATACCGCCGAATCAACAGAGTGAAAAACTAATTCAACTCTTAAGAAGTAAAAATATTTTACTGTAACAGCGCCATTTTTAACTATGTAGAAGTATAGAACTAATGTAGAAGTATATATATATATATATCTTGAAAAGAAAAAAAACATTTGTTGGAAAGTAACCTGATCAAGAAGTTCATCGTAATCCCCGGGAAACAGAACATCAGACCGAACCGAAGAGGCGTCACCAGAGGAAAGTGATTTAACTGAAAACCTCCCACTATTTACAACTTTCCTTGTTGTGCTCAAATTTAGTTTAACCTGAAATCTAGCAGCATTCTACAAGTTACTATATCATCATCATTATATATATTCTAAAATATCAAATATATAGTAAGTAATTACTCGTATAATGGATATACGTTTTGGTGTTGAAAAACATGAGGGGCGAATAATAATGTGAATACAGTCGGGAAAGTGGATAACGCCATTTTCAACAACACCAACTAAAACTTTAGTTGGAATTTTGAGGGTCACAGACTTATTTAAGCCTATCAATAATGGCCACTGGACCGGGGTTTTCCAATTGGTGTGTGTTTTTTTCGGCGTTTTTAAGTTTTTTTTTTTTTTTTTTTTTCATTACTTACTTTATGATTTGTAAATTTATACCATATGTAATTTATTTTTAGTTTAGTACCCTCTAAATTATCATGTCAATCAATTGAACACTTTTTAATGAAATCGTTTCTATCGGTTTTCAATTATAAATTGCTATGTCATCATTAAAATTAATAATTTATTTTGTTAAAACACATTCCATATTTTCTATTGCATATTCTTGGATCTATTTGAAGAAAGATTGTTCCTCGTCAACAAAAATAAACCGCTCGGGATAAATTACATGAGCAATAATAGTTGTGTTCGTATACGTAGTCATTGACCCGAATGCACTTGGGTTCGGTGCCATGTAGTAGGCCATTCAAAATAAACATGCATCATTGTGTTAAAATATATATTTATTATGATATCTTACTAATATGAAATGTATTTGATAAGCTTGAAGAAGGATGAAACATAGTATCGGCGGTTATGTCCTTTAATGTTTTGAAAAAATAAGTTGAAAACATATATCCGTGTTTCGCCGATGTTAATTGATAAAAAGAAAAATAAAACATGATTATTATTGTTCTTATTAAAAGGAAGATTATTATAATCGATGGAAATAATTTAACAGGATATGTAGAAGTTTGTATTTTACTATAATCTAAGCAAGATTATAACATGGAATAAATTCTATATAATCTTGCCTTGCCCACGTAACAATGTAGGAGGAAGGAGTACTTTATACATACCCAATTTTTATCCAATTCATCTTCCAATCAAAACTCTACAACTCACAACTATCCAATTTTACCTAATTCTTATCCAAATC
Source organism: Erigeron canadensis (assembly GCF_010389155.1). Lineage (NCBI taxonomy): Eukaryota > Viridiplantae > Streptophyta > Magnoliopsida > Asterales > Asteraceae > Erigeron > Erigeron canadensis. The sequence goes on along the minus strand of NC_057761.1, from coordinate 46,859,954 downwards.
ACTAGCAATACATACCCAATTCTTACCCAATTTCATTTTCTTTTTCATTTAATTTTAATACATATAATTAAAACCATATAAATATAAAACATAATTTCATTAAACTAAAAACCACAATACGTAATAAAACATACTTAAATACGACTAAAAAACACTTAAATAAAACTAAAACACTTAAATAAAACTTAAACTAAGCCTCGGAATAATCCGAGTCCACAGCGTTGTCACCGTTATTGCGGTGAATGTAGGGGTAGCGCTCAGGAGACTTGGCGGCCGCGCCTGGTAGAGGAGAAACGTATTCCTCCCCCGGGTCAGAGTAGTAAGGTACATCCTGACCACCACCCACATTGGCTTGCGAGAATACCCCGTGGTCTAGCGTCTGGGTCAATGTTGAAGAGGCGGCGTTTAACTGAAAAATAACTTGATTCAGCCAGTCGATCTTCTGTCGAAGATATACAAGATGCTCATTCTCCGCAATGTTACGTGCATAACCCGGGGCAGTAAGTTGGTTGATTGTGGCTTCGTAAACCGCTTTGTTCTCAGAAATGCCTTGAATGACGTTATTGACATCTGAGAGGTGTTTGGAGTCGTGATTTAGGTGAGTTTGGATAACCATTTTACAATCACGAAGGTCCATGGTAGTGAGTTTGGTTGAAAGAAAATTGTGGATGAAATATCGGGCCTTAGCCGAACTCTACCCGAATACAGGGAGTGTTGTAGCCGATCGGATTCAATATACCCGATGCCTTACCCAATTCCACTCCTTCCTATCTAACATAGGAAATTCGATATAGAAACACTTTTGATATTTTCATATTTTGGCCTTTCTAGGATACACAACAAAAAAACACATGTGAAACTAATTTTTTACTTACTTTATATTATACTAGAATATAGACCGGATTGGTACGAAAAGTGTACACACTACATTGTTCAACTCTAACTTTTTGATGTTATACTTCAATTTAGAGGACAAAATTATTATAATCGATACGAGTAATTTCTTGTACATGCCTTTTTGATTTTTTGTAATAATTGGTGTTCGATAATCTATTTTTGATATTCTTTGGTTTTATATAAAAGATAGTAACATACTCTTTTGTATACGGATGTCATCTTTCAATAAACATTTGTTAACGAAACTATATAAATTATAGTGTGTATAATTTATAGTCTTTTGATGTTGATTGATAGAAAAGCTCAATATAAATTACATGGACTATTAATATTAGTGGAGATGGGCTTGGCATGTTAGACTTTCGTGGGCTTCTAAAACGAAAGGAGAAAAAGAAGAGTGTCGGTTAGTGTGGGCCGAGAAAAGAGAATTGGAAAGTTGGAGTCATTTTGAATCAAAACACTAACTATCTATATTTATATCTTTTATATACATAATAAAACAGTAAGAATTCTGACATTCTAAAGCTATCCATTTCAACTTAAAGTTGTCTTTAAACATTGTCACGTATGTGAACTAATTAAACATAAAGATTGTTTCAAAATCTAATATGAAAATTGAAAAACTTTTTAAACATAAAAATTGTTTTAAAATCCAATATGGAAATTGAAATTCGTTTGTTTCATAATCAAAGTAATTATTTTAAAATAATTAACTATATTTTAGACATATTATATATGACAAGTAACTAAGCATGTAATCTAAAAAAAATTATTTGCACGACAAGCAGAAAATATTTATAAATAGATTTGTTATTCTTCCGTATAAAAAAACAAAAATTAATTTATAATAATTACATTCAAATCTTTTAACTAAATTAATCGTATCATCTTCTTTTTAACAAAGTATTGATTATTTTTATGTTTGTACGTAATTATACTATATGTAGCCATTATATAGAATTAAAGATGACATGACAATTTTAAAAACTATGAAACATTTACGTACAACACCCAATACCCAATGCCATTAATATGATTGTGTTCTAGCAAAATTTTAGTGCTATAATTTATTTTATTTTCATTATTTTTATTCATTTGACATATTAAACATATATTCAATATCATACAATTTGTTGATTTATATAATTATCCATGTGTATGTACGTTTACATGTTTTTAAATGTTAAACCAACACAATAAAACTTATAATGTTCACTAATTAGTCTGAATAATACTTCGTTTTACTAGCAAGTTTGTATTATCAATCATACATAATAAAAATCCGACTTTTTCTTCAACAACGTTGTTGCTTCTCCCTTTATTGAAGTACTAATTTTTTTTCATCATATGAATGTTATTAGATTGCTCAATGCATTTGATATTTTATCTTTGTTTTATTTCTTTCCACGTTAAAAAAAATTAAAATATAATAGTAATCAAATTAAAAATGTTTGTATCGAATTTTATTAAAAGATTTTTTAACAATCGCGCAACGCGCGGGAAACAAACCTAGTATATATATATATATATAGGGTAACACTCCAGTGAGAATAGTCTTAAAATAAGAACGGTAAGAACACTTAAAAAATATCATTTTGATGCATTAAAAGTCCATAAAACTAACATAGTGCTTAACTAATTATCATTATTTAAGTGTATAACAACACATTGACCTGTCAAAATCAAGAAAAACATGTTTTTTGTTTTGTGCATCTATCTTGGATGCATATTCTTCAAAATAATGCATCCACCAAAAAACGTGATTTTTTCGATTTTTACGGATCAATGTGTTGTTAAACACTTAAATAATGATAATTAGTTAAGCACTATGTTAGTTTTATGGACTTTTAATGCATCAAAATGATGTTTTTTAAGTGTTCTCACCGTTCTTATTTTAAAACTGTTCTTATTTGATTGTCCCCCTATATATATATATATATAGATGTAGGGTAACACTCCGGTGAGAACACTTTTATAATAAGAACGGTGAGAACACTTAAAAACATCATTTTGATGCATTAAAAGTCCATAAAACTAACATAGTGTTTAACTAATTATCATTATTTAAGTGTTTAACAACACATTGATCCGTCAAAATCGAAAAAATCACGTTTTTTTGTGTGCATCCATCTTGGATGCATATTCATCAATATGATGCATCCAACAAAAAACGAGATTTTTTCGATTTTGACGGATCAATGTGTTGTTAAACACTTAAATAATGATAATTAGTTAAGTACTTTGTTAGTTTTATGGACTTTTAATGCATCAAAATGTAATTTTTAAGTGTTCTCATTTTAATTTCATATATATATATATATATATATGTCATATACTATATTTAGACTCGTGTCCAACACAAGACACGAGATTTACAATATTATTAATATTAAATCTTCATACATTTAAGTCATTAAAGCTTATAATTTTGAAAATATATGATTCAAAGTGTTATACTTTGCAAGTTGTTGTATGATAATCACAGGTTTGTCACTATCATTATTAACCGAGGCATATTGATAATTTTTTTTGTTTTAGTCCTTCCACAAGACACATGCTATAATAATTTTTCCATTATATAACTTTTTAAAACCAGATGTACTCATAATGTGATATCATTATGAAAAATAATTAAGAATTAAAATATAAACATACTTGTGATCATGTACTTGACATTCAAGTATATGTCTTTAATCATGATACGGGCCCATAACACGAAGAAGATTATTTTCAACCATATGTCTTATGATAATTAGATAACAATTAGGATTGTTTTCATACTTTTTGATAACAATTAGGACACTTGATTTTGTAAGTAAAAACAGATTTAAAGAAAAAAAAAATTGTAGATAATATTTCATATGTTGAAATTTTTTTATTTGTTAAATGATTGAATATTTTAAAAAAATCTTCTCAAGTTAAAGGCTAAAAATAAAAATAAATTAAGTATTCAGGGATAAAAAGTGCAAAATTGTTGATGGAAAACAAAAAAGTGTAAATTAATGAGACTTTTTCTACAAATACTTATATAATAATATATCTGGATAATGATTTTTAGGATTTTTAATTTGTAGTTAATCTAAACGATGACATAAGCGAAAATCAATTTGATAAAATTAAGTATTTGATTGGTTAATTAATTAAGCGATTTGATTGGTTAATTAGTAATTAATTCAACTGTTTTATAGTATGTATTAAGATTAAGATTATCATCAAGAATATCATCTATCTATCGTCGAATAAAATATAAAAGAGAGGAAATGGTTTTAGCAAGAGATCGGTTAGTGAGGGTATATTTTTCGTACGTGAGGTGGACATTAAGCAGCCGCAAAAACCTTTTAGGCTTTTGTTTTGTTCGACATCATCACAGCAGCCCAAAATTTTTCGTTCGATTTTCCTTCTCTTTTATTTCTTCTTAATTGTTAGACTATAACCACATAATTATTATTATGAATTCCACTTATTTTAAGATTGTTAGTTTTATTTATGAGTAACAAAATCTTTTATCATCTTTAGATAAAATGATACAATTGACTTAGTAGCGCAACGTACATTCACCATTGCTTGATCGTTCTTTTAATTTTGTGCCAAAAACTCTTTTACAGATCACCTCTATTGGCTCGTTGTTATGATATTTATTGTCCATGCTTTCTATACTCGAACTAAACATGGCGTTACAGAACATTGGTCCCAGCAACAATAATGATCCCTTCTACAGATAGAAGATGCCAAAGATGATTATCCAGAGTAATGGAAATGGGACTAAAACCAATATAGTCAACATGGTTGATGTTGCCAAAGCTTTGGCGAGGCCAGCATCTTACATTACCAACTACTTTGGCTGTAAGCTTGGAGCCCAATCCAAGTTTGATGAAAAAACTAGAGTATTACTCATCAATGGCCCTCATGACACATCAATACTGGTTGATCATCTGGAAAAATTTATTAAGAAATATGTTCAGCGCGACGGTTTTCTCAACCCAGAGACTGAAATATTAATAACGAAGACGCAAATGGTTCAGTTGAAATGTGCTGCATGTGGTTTTGTTTCTAAGGTCGATATGGGTGACAAGCTAAGATTCCACCTGAGCAAAAGAAGAAGACTCGTGTCTAACACTGGATACATGACTTATGACATGAGTTACAAAATATAAGTTATGTCGTCCATGTCAATATATTCTGTTACATAAAAACATTACAATAAAGTATTTTTTTTATTTAATAGTGAAATAATTTAGATGTGTATCTCACAATATTCTGTTTTTTTTTCCCATAAATTTAATTAGATTTCATATAATGATAAATTATTTTCTAGGTTACCTTTTGTCACATCTCGGCTCTATTTTTTATTAAGATTTCTTGAATTGTTGTTCATATTGTTAATGAGTTTTTGTAAGTGTGATGTTGAATTTTAAGTTTAACAAACTGAAATAAGATATGAATCGTAATATAGAAGAAGATTATTTAATGGTAGCTTTTTTTTAAGGAGTTGATAAATGTAAGCTTATAGTATCAATTGTATACAATCTAAAGGTTAATATTGATATAAAAAGGTTAATAGAGAACTTTTGAAAGACAAATGATGTTAAGGGAGTAATGTATGTGAAAATATTTTAAAAGGTGCTAGTTAAAAATATTACGTAAGTTTCAACGTTTACAAAATAAGAAGCTATTCTTTTTATAGTATAGATAGTTATAAAAGTATAGATATAGATACAACATAGTTTTATTATTTTTTTACGATTAACAGATGTTAACTAGTAAAATACCCGTGCGTAGCTCGGGTAACGATTATTAAAGTAAATCTATAAATCACATTAAACAAAACAAAAAAAAGACTAACAAAAAAAAGAAACAAAAAATTAATCATAATAGTTAAGGAAAAAACAGATAATTGACAAAATCATACAAAATATAGGATACAAACATAAGTCGAAACCTGAATTGAGATGTGTTCAAATCAAGAATGCGAACCCTTGTGCAAAATCCATATGTATGACTTCATTCATTTTCAGTTGCATCTTTCACGCCATTTATATCAAACCCGTCCTTCATATCTTCATCTTTCAATTGCTCATCCTTCACATGTTCACGCGTAATTGTCGATGCAGTTGCACAAGTAGTTGATAGACACCCTTCTCCCCATTGAATTTCGTCCATCATGATATTCTCATCTTCAGGTACAAATTGTGACACGTACAGATTGTTCCAAACCTTCACTTGTCGATTTTTGTTCTTTGTACATAGGTGGTGCCAAAATTTGTTCGTATGGTTTATGGGTCTTGTTTAAGGTTTATGCTTACTATGGTTTAGACCAAAGTGTTGTATATGGCCCATTTTACCCACTTTGACATGATCATAACTGAATGTATCAAAACCAACGGATGTAACAGTTTATGAAATGTCAAATACAACTAACTTATGGGTTACATGTTTTACGCTATATATGATGTTGGTAGATCAAATTGGCTTTTCCTCAAGAAGAGGAGAGGCCGGAGTAAGGGCGAGAGATGATAAGGGAGGCATGAATCACGGTTCATCATCCTATGGTATGTTTATTTTCCCCTCATGAGTTATATGTATCTGCTTAGTCATCCTAAGCTAAACTAAATTTTCAAAGCATAGGTACGGTTAAGCTTTTGTAGTTGGGACGATACAATGGTTCACAACAGTTTAAGTTGGTTGACTCTCTAATCTTGCTTTTTGTTACATAAAGTATTTTAATTAGTAGTGGTAATTGCCCGAAGACCGTCGATAGCGAATAATATATCCTTCATTGCAAAAGGGGCTAAATGCAGTTAAATTAACCCTCAATCACATTGTTGGCACCATTTGTAATGATCTTAAGGTAAGCTTCCGTCATTTTTTTTCTTGATAAGTTGACATTTATATCTATAGAGTTGTACAGTATTGTAACTAAAAGAAATCATAAGAGAAGTTTCCGGTTGAAGAAATGCTTCAATGGTCAAATACACATTCAGGCATTTACTTGGAATTTTAGTTATGCGCGCGAATCTCACAGAAAGGCATGACAGTTCTGGAGAATTGAACTGCAGACGTTATGCATGAAACACCTATAAAATTTTTTTAATGGCCTAAATCAGGTTGGGGTCATATATTATTAAGTTACTAAATTCTGATTATGAAGCTCTTATTATAAGATCGATCTATTTATTTCCTAAAGTCGGGCAAGCTTAAAAACTCACTTATCCTAGAGTTCATATCAAGGGTTAGTAAGCAAAATGTCTGAAACTAAATGGGTAGTGAAAATCATTTTAAGATCTCAATGCACCATACACTTCCTAGATCCTGGTTGCACATAAAAATGCCATGGTAATATTTTCTCTGCAAGTATTTTGAATAAGTTGCTTAAAATCATTTTTAGGCCATTTTTGTATTATTTCTTAATACCATTTTCAATGGATCTCCTAAATTAAAAATTATTCCATATATTACGATGTAAAGTCATCCAAGATATGTGACTTACTTGATTAGCATTATTTTGATAGCAATTTCATCATTAGCTTGAAAGTTCACCTATATACGACATATAAAAAAATAAATATACGTTAAATAGAATTTGTGAGTAAATATTATTGTAGGTTTGTGACTTACTTCGTTAACATTATCTTAATCATGATGAATATCATCCAAGAAAACAAAGTTATCCAATAAAGCAAATTCATCATCGCCATCATAGTCGAGACCATCAATTTTCTCATCATCCGAATCATTGGTCACGATCACGTCGTCCCATTTCGAGTTTCTTAGATTGTCTTCTCTTTTCTCTTTTCGTTGTTTCCTTTGTGTTACATATATACTGGAAATGGAGTAAATAGTAAATCACTTTATATACGTATCAATCAAAATTTCAACAAACAAACTATACCTTGTTTTGCTAGATGAAGACATTTTCTTTTCAAGTTATGTAGTTTTTGAGAAGTTTATGATAATTATCAAAATTGTATAAGTATATGCTAGACATGTATTTGTTTATATTCCATAAATTTCTCATTAGTTAGTTGTAATAATTTGAAATATGCATATGAAAGTGCCAATTTTATCGTTTATGAACACATGTTTTTTAAGTAGCCAACAAACTTTAGGTTAAACTCTTTAAAAGGAAGACTTTATACGGTTAAAATGAGCTGATATTTTAATCTAAGGGTTCATATTAATTCAAAAAGTCACCTATCGATGGCAATATAGTTATATATAATATTGATCATGTCACTTATTCTAAAACAATAAATTGACGCCACCTATCTGATATCACTAGTTGGGCTTCGGGGTAGATCTGATTTTGTGTTCTTTTTTGGACGACGAAAACGAAATGACAAATCTGGTTACAATAAGAGTATATTTTTACATAGAATCTTAAAAGTCTGTCTATGCAAAAGATTTAGGCCTTATCATATATATTTCATGACTTATATAAAATTAGTTAACATTTAGATGAGCTTGTAGGTACTATCGTTTTCGTTCCTTTTTTTATGGACAGTTTGGTTAATTTTTTTGTTTAGCATGGGAAATAATTTAAAAATGTAAAAGATAAACTTAGAAAGAAAGAAAAAATAAAAAAAATTGTATAATGTATGAAAATCAACCAATGTAGTTTACGTACAGTTAAGACAATAAAGTCGATCTACACTATATGTGATTCAAAATAAATCATACCAAAAAAATGTGTGAAAATTATAAATAACTATAGGGAAAGAAATGACATATGTGATATGTCTATGTTACTTGATGTATGGATTAGGTATTTGTCCATATTGGTTTGTTTCAAATATCAAAGTAAAATAATATTGTTTTTTAACTGAAAATATTTATACATCATGAAAATCTTTATAAATATATATATCGTATTCTATGAATATGTGAATTTCCATGTACAGTATTAGTGTTACCATAATTTCATTCTAATGGACAATAACTTATTTAATTCTTTGTTTTGTAATAAATTAATTAATAATCAATCTTAGGTCCATTTCCATTTTACAAACTTCTACACTACATCCATCTATCTACTTACTACAATACTATACATTACTCGACTAGCATTTGTAATTTGAACCTATGATAAATTCTTGTTTGACATTGAGTTTAGAAAACTTCAGAACTCGGTTATTGAAACGTCTGAGTTAAACCAAATATATATTTTCATTTGTCAATATATAGGATCAAGTGCATCTTAATCTTAATCTTAATATATACTATAAGACAGTTGAACTAATGACTAACCAATCAAATCGTTCAATTTTATCAAATTAACTTTCACTTATGTCATCATTTAGATTAACTATAAATTAAATATCCTAATAGTTATTATCTAAATATATTATTATATTAGTATTTTTATTATTTTATAGAAAAAGTTTCATTAATTTACACTTTTTTGTTTTCCATCAATAATTTACACTTTTTAGCCCTGAATACTTAATTTATATTTATTTTTAGCCATTAACTTGAGTAAACTTTTTAAAATTTTACAATCATTTAGTTAGTTAAAAAAAAAATCAATATATTAAATATCGTTTACAAAAAACTATTTCAAAACGTAATGACTTATTAACAAATATTAGATTAGGTTTTATAAATTATAGATATTAATATTTAGTTTAATATTTAATAGAAACACAATTTGAACTTTGTATACATATCCCAAACATAATAACAGATGACGATATACAACATCTTTATTCTAAACACAATAGGTTACAAAACATATATGAGACGGTCACAGAACTTGAATACTAAATAGAAGTCAATATGAACTCCATTCAATATTCATTATATCTCTCAAATCAAAAAGGTACATAATGTTCTTTTTTTGTATATTAGGTTTGCGTATTAATGTTTAAAGTTACAATTGTCACTTGAATCAAAAAACCTAACTGTTATAAAAAAGTATGAAAACAATCATAATTGTTATCTAATTATCACATGACAGGTGATTGAAAATAAACTTATACGTATTATGGGTCCGCATCATGATCAAATACATATGTGAATGTCAAATACATTATCAAAAGTATGTTTATATTTTAATTGTTAATTATCTTTCATAATAATATCACATTATGAATACAAATGGTTTCAAAAAGTTATATAATAGAGAAATTATTATAAAATGTGCCTTGTGGAATTAATACGACAAACAATTTCATTAATATGTCTTAGTAATAATGACAATGACGAACATATGATTATTGTACTACATTTGCAATGTATAACACTTAGAACCCTATATCTTTAAAATTATAAGCTTTTATGACTTAAATGTATGAAAGTCTAATATTAATAATATCGTAAGCCCTGTGTCCAGTGTTGGACACGGGTCTAAAATCTAGTATATACTATAAGACAGTTGAACTAATGACTTATTAACCAATCAAATCGCTCAATTTTATTAAATTGATTCCCGCTTATGTCATCATATAGATTAACTATAAATTAAAAATCCAAATATATTATTATATTGTTATTTATATTAATTTGTAGAAAAAGTCTCATTAATTTACACTTTTTTTGTTTTTCATTAATAATTTACACTTTTTAACCCTAAATACTTATTTTATATTTATTTTAGCCATTACTTTGATAAGTTTTTTCTTAAATTTTTTAAAAACGTTACAAAAAGTATTTATATTTAATTTTTTAAAGTTATAATTGTCACTCAAATCAAAAATACTAATGTGAAAACAATCATAATTGTTATCTAATTATGATAGGACAGTGGTTGAAAATAAACATATTCATGTTATGAGTCGTATCATGATCAAACACGTATACTTGAATGTCAAGTACGAGATCACAAGTATGTTTATACTTTAATTTTTAATAATCTTTCATAATAATATCACATTATGAGTACAATTGGTTTCAAAAAATTATATAGTAAAGAAGTTATTGTAGCATGTGCCTTATTGAATGACTACGACAAACATCACATCAATATGTATCAGCTAATAATGACAGTGACAAACATGTGTTTATTGTACTACAATTTGCAAAGTATAACACTTGAACCGTATATCTTCAATATTATAAGTTTTTATGAAATAAATGTATGAAGATCTAATATTGATAATATTGTAAACTCAGTGTCCAGTGTCAGACACGAGTTTAAAATCTAGTAAAGAATAACTAAAACGTAGATAGATAGAACTTTATATATTTTGATATCACAAATATTTCGACAAATTCGTTACTCCATAAAGTTGTGTCGCTCAATAAGTTGATTTATGGAATTTATAAGTCAAAGAAGCCACCTACCGTTCTCGAAGTCAACTACCACATTGATTTGGTTTACCGATATTAATTTATGATACCATGCAATGTTATATATTCGAAATACCGAGGAATAATTATTACTATTTTAACATTAACATCGTCGTTTGTGGCCAAGCTAGCTAAGGTATAATACAATGGTCAATGGTCAAAGTACTGGTAAAAGAAGATATCTAATGGAGTAGTTAAAGTAGTTTGACTTGTTCTTTCGAAGCTCTTTTTGATGAATTTCATCCCACTTTATCAACAATTCTTTCAAAGATATTTCATCTTACTTTATACGAGTAGTATATAAAAAAATAAACTATTCACAACCATTATCTAATATTTACATCATAAAAAACATTCGCAATAAGCCAATAACACCTCTTAATTAAGGTGGGCGATGTACGTCGGTGATCAAACCGGTACCAGTCGGTCACCGGGCAACGACGTAACACCATTTCGCTCACCGGTACCTGATAGGCGGGGAGAGCGGTGCCCGGGTTGCTCACCACCTTCTATGTTTTTTTTTTTTTTTTTTTGTCTTTTCTTATTTTTTGTCTTTATTAGAGTGGAGAGAGGTGAGAAGGGGTAGTAAGATATTACCTGCAAGTGTAGAAAAAACGGGGAGTAGTAGAATGGGTGGGAAGGGAGTGGGAAGATACTCCCCACCCTTACCATCTATATTTCATCCTCAAGACTTTTTTTTTTCTAATTGGTTGATAAACCCTATGTCGCAGCCCAAACTGACCACTCTCCAATCTCGCACGTCTTCCTGCATCTAAAACTTGAAAGAGGCTCGATATGTCATACAATCATCGATAGTGTCATAGCATCATTGCTCCATGGTTAGTGAACAAAATCATGACACGAAACTAACGTACGTAAAGTTGTTATAATATGGGGTCTCAAATATATAGCTTAACTAGTCTTAATACCCGCGCATGATGCACGGATGTATTAAACTTTATTTACGTTATTACAAAAATCTCACTATTAATTTTCTAAACAAATTATATATATTCATCATGCATTCACCGTTAAACATTAAAAAAGTAATGTTATCAAAGAAAAGGCAAACATAATTTATACAGTAATAGCATATATGAATGATAATGTATAATTTAATATAAAACATAACTGAAACATTTAAAACAAATAACAAATGAGTCTATCTGAAGATTTCCTCAAGTTGAAAACAACTTGAGGGACAAGTTAGAAGAATAATAGCCCTTAAATTATAATCAAGGGCCAAGATTCAAAAATGATAATTAAATCTTGACCATTTATTTTAATCCAATGGTTAATATTCCACTAACTTTTTTTTTTCTTGAACGACATTCTATCCTACTTCTATTTCTAAATTACACGTATACCTGGAAACCATGACTCTCGAAAAACCCATATTAATCCACCCTCATAAATGTGAGAAGTTGGATTCGAACCCAGGTGGATCCTCCCAAGATCAAAGACCTTACGAATGGGCAATATTATAACTTGAGGGAATCCCCTTCCAGTCCACCTTGTATATGTATCAGATATATTATACGAAGTATCACCCAGGTGAATAATACTGATCTAGCAAATAGAGGTTATCCAAGTCCATATAACTAATAATAGTATATTAACAAAGAATATATATATAGATGTTCAACGCAATTACGACTACAACTAATAAAAAATAAAAATAGATATACAACAAAAATATGACTACAATCTTAATCTTAATCTTAATCTTAATATATATTATAAGACAGTTGAACTAATGACTTATTAACCAATCAAATCATTCAATTTCATCAAATTGACTATCGCTTATGTCATCATTTAAATTAACTATAAATAAAAAATCCTAATAATCATTATCCAAATATATTATTATATTAGTATTTATATTAATTTGTAGAAAAAGTCTCATTCATTTACACTTTTTTGTTATCCAACAATAATTTACACTTTTTACCCCTATACTTCATTTATATATATTTTTACCCATCAACTTGAGATAATTTTTTTTAAAAGTATAAAAAAATATTTATATTTAATTTACTAAAGTTACAATTGTTACTCAAATCAAGAGCCCTAATTGATATATCAAAATTTATGAAAACAATCCTAATTGTTGTCTATTTAGCACAGAACAAGTGATTGAAATAAACATATTCGTGTTATGGGGTCAACAACATGATCAAATACATATACTTGAATGTCAAATACAAGATCACAATTATTTTTATATTTTAATTCTTAATTATCTTTCATAATAACACCAAATTATTAGCATAACTGGTTTTAAGAATTCCATAATAGATTAATTATTATATATATTAAAAATTATAAGCTTTTATGAATTAAATGTATAAAAATATAATACTGATTATATCATAAACTTCATGTCTAATGTTGGACACAGACCTAAATTTTAATACTATACTAATACTAATAATCAATATATTAACGGAAAAAATAAATATAAACAAACCACTCTTAATGGAAATAATACACGGTGGATCATGGATTGATTGAATGATATTTTAGTTTAATGAATGATGGACACCCACAATTAAGTTGATATCTATATCTATTGAGAAAATGTCACAAATAGTCTTTATGGTTTGTTACTTTAGCGTTTTGCCTTCTGTATTTTTTTCCGTTGCTACTGGTTCCTGACTTTTCTGTTTCTGTTAAAAATGACCGTTAAAAAGCTTCACGTTCTAGCCACGCAAAGGTATAAATAAATAAGAAAACTAATAATAAGAAAACTAAATAATTAAATAGCTTAACTAATTTAATAAAATATTTAAAGAAAATCTAGCCATGAAATTTGTATATTACCCGTATAAAAGATATATATATACCTAATAATAATAATAATAAATAAATAAATAAATGATAATAATATATTATTTTGTTAACATAAAAATTTGACAATAATATGGTAACTAAATATTAGGAATTTAAAAGGGACACATGTCACCAAAATAATGAGTCAAATGTCGATTAAGATAAACCTTCAATTATGTTTTAGTTTATTGGTATATATAATTTTTCTAAGTCAACAAAGTAAATTAATATACTAATTATATACAAAATATATTATTTTTCTTTCAAAACTAGTAAAAATAAATTGTTTTTTAGATGATGCTATACACTTTTAGCTTTTGATGAAACTAAACATTATTTCAAATGAAATCAATTAAAGCAACTTTTAAGCAATGTATATTTTATAGTTAAAAACACATTATTTTAATACCATACTAAAAGGAGCAAATATTGATAAATAAAAATTTCTACACTAATTGTTCATTCACAACTATTACTTACAAAATATCTAAATATATTTAAAAACTAATCAAAATTCAAAATACCATATATATTTATTAAATTTTTTTTAACAGCAGCAGAGGATAATATATTTATTAAATTTTAACTATGTATATACACAAAATTATATTAAATGATTTAGATAGTTCTAAATATATAATGATATTTTCACTCTACTTACTCGCTAAAAGTGTAAGTTAATAAAGTCTTATTAAAATAAGTATATATAGAGATTTTTTTTCCTTACGTTAAAGAATAAAAGAATATAACATTTTAGTTTAAACTAAATAAAAAATTTATCAGAACTTTTTATGGTTGAATATTCTAAATTAATTATTATATCAATTACTAGCTAATCAACCCGGATTTAACCCGGGCATATTAATTAAAATTTTAAAACAAAAAATATATTTAAAAAATATATGTAATGTTTGTTATTAATACATTATAACTTGATATGAAGATAGTGAATACACTAACACAATAAACTTATAAATTAAAAGTAACTATTGGTAATTCATGGTTCGAGTCTCACTTCTTATATATTTATATTGATGGATTATTGAGAGGGTGAGAAGTGTTTCATCATATAAGCATTCGTGTAATTTAGGCGTAAGATCGTTTGCTGTTCTAAAAAGAAAGTAAGTATTTTATTTATAAAAAAATATAAAAAAATACTCATTTCAAAACATAACATTATAAAGAATTTTCTCTATTTCTAATAAGCATATAAGATTTTAATTAAACAATTAAAAGGCTATCTTTTGTTAAAAAGAATATTATAAAACTCATAACATCATAATCAAAAAAAATTTGATTTTATGTGTAGGTCACAATATTTTTTTTTTAATTTCTAATAAGTAATTAAGATTTTAATTTAATAGGATATATTTTCTTAAAGAATATTAGAAAACTCGTGACATCATAATCAAAAGAAAAAAAATTTAAAGAAAATATAGGCTTGCCAAATCATATTCTTTCTAAAAATATATGTAAAATACAATTCTCTTTTATTTATTATAAAGAAAAGAAGATACCAAGATCTTTTTGTGAATTTTTTTGTACAATTAAAGATCTCAAAATATCATTATTTTTCTATAGATATAAATTTTTAGGAAAATTACAAAGTCGTACTATGAAGAAAAAAAAGTTAAAAACCTTCAATTATTACAGACACCAAAAATAATGTTTATGACACATTACACTATCTACCAAATCATAGATGGTCTCCACAAATAAACAATCAATCCATCCATCCATCATCCATAACGATCACCTCTACACAAAAACCCAAAAACATACTCACACAAATTCGTATGTATGTATATAGTCTGTCTTGTAACAGTTGTTCCCTTTTTACAACATACATGACACACCAGTCTTTCTATTAATTACTAGTTTTATACTAGTGAGTATTATTTTTTTTTTCACAATCCCAAAAGGTAAAAAATCAAGAAAGAGTAAAATTACTTTCAGATTCATCTTCCCTTTACTTGTCACTTTCCCAGTTAAAATAAACCTGTAGATACACAGGCTATGTATCTATACACGCACGCCCTCCAAACTTTTTTTTTTTTTTTATCTACTTTTCTTGACACCCTTTACTATTTTCTTTTCGAAAAGTAAGATATATTTTATAGTTATACTTGCTCCAAAGTAAGTCTTTTTTCTTCCTTTTCTTTTTTGCTGACAAAAATCTTTATCCTTTTGATTCTCTTCAATTTCATACTTAGTAATTTGTTATAAAAAACCAAACTGTCATTTAACATATGTTTTTGATTAGATATTGAATCTATCAAATCTTGTGAATTTAATATCAAGATTTTGACAGATTCAAACTGATTTATAATTACTTTCATCTTGTTTAGTTTGTTTGTTTCCCTTTCTTTTTTAGTAATCGTTTTTTGGTTCAAATTTGAAGGCTTTTGAAGAGGAAAAGTTGGAATTTGACTAGTGATATGATGAAGACTTTGACTTTTATCATTAGTTTGTGAGAATATTGGTTGATTTTTAGTGTAGTGGTGTTTGGTGGGCCCTAAATTTTCCCCTTTCCTAGCTGCTGCATATGAGAGGATATTGACTTTCACCAAATCCATTGGGGCCTTTCTGTGAAATTTGAGGTATTTTTTCATTAATCTGATATGGGTATGCTTAAATCAGTCAAATGTATTTTTATCTGAGTTGGGTTGTTGAAAAGTTGTGATTTTTTTACCTAATTTGATCTAAAAATTGTATCTTGATTTGCTTTAGTAGTTTAAAGATTTATTAAGAAATTGTGGTAAGTTTTTTTAAAATTAGAATTCTGATTTGGGTTTTATGTAAATTGGTCAAATCCCTTCATATCTGAAACGGGTTGTTAAAATTTGGTGACTTTATGACCTAGTTTGGTTTAAAAATTGTTTGTTGATATGTTAAGGTGACAACGAAACCCAAATCTGCCCTTGGCAGGGTTAGCTAACTGAGCTTTTTTTTAAGAATTTGTGTTCAATTGAAGTACCATTCTACATAATTTGATTTGGGTAGTTTATAAAAATTAGTCAAAATTTGAAGTTTCTGAATTGAGTGGTTGAAATTTGGTGTTGTGACTTAATTTTATTCAAAGATTGTTTTTTGAAAATTATTTTAGTTTCGGAAGAATTGATATGAGGGATATGGAGGAAAATGGGGAAAAAGATTGGAGGGCAGCTGTGAAGAAAATGCTTCCTCCTGGAGCTGCATTACCTGAAGATAGTGATGATCTTGACTACTCGATTGCTTTAGAATATATGGGTCCCGATGTATCTTATGAGGTTCCTAGGGTCGAACCATTAGAAATAAATCCCCGTTCTATCCCGACTGCATCTGTGGCTGAGTCGTTTTCTGATTCAAGAAGATCTGTTACTCGTGATGGTCAAGGTCAAGGACCCCCTGTAATAGACCCTATTCTGTTGCCTGCTTCATATATTGCTGATGTGACCAATTCACCCAATCAAAGTCCAAGATTATCTGGGAGCTCAGAATCTGTTATCTCGGTTTTGCAAAACGCTGATTCGTTTTCAGCTTCGCCTTCGGGCTCTCCTGGGTCGGTTCATAACCAAAATGATGCTCAAGGAAATGAAGTGAGACGAGGCCCAGTGGTTACTTTCAACACAGTTGATAGATGGGAAAGTGAAAAAAAATTGTCGGAGAGGCCCACTTATTCGGAATATGTCGCAGTTTCTAAGGAAAAGAAAAAAAAGGACAAGAGAAGGGTTTGTTTTCGGTGTGGAAAAGCAAAGTGGGAAACTAAAGAATCATGTTTGGTTTGTGATGCAAAATATTGTAGCAATTGTGTTCTTAGAGCAATGGGCTCGATGCCTGAGGGTCGAAAGTGTGTCACTTGTATTGGTGACGCGATAGATGAATCAAAACGTCTTATTTTAGGGAAAAATTCGAGGTTATTGTCTCGTTTGCTTAGTCCTTTGGAAGTCAAACAGATTATGAAAGCAGAAAAAGAATGTTCTGCTAATCAGCTTCGACCTGAACAATTAATTGTAAATGGGTATCCGCTTAAACCTGAGGAAATGGCGGAACTTTTAGGCTGCCCATTGGCCCCACGAAAGTTGAAACCGGGGAAGTATTGGTATGACAAAGAATCTGGTCTTTGGGGAAAGGTAAATATGTGTTTCTTTAGCATGTTAGCTTTATGTTGTTCTGTAAGGTGGCAAGGGCAAGTCAGGCAGGATGGATAACGAGTCAAATGGGGTTCTATATGGCACAGGTTAAAAATTGGTTCAGTTGGGTTTACTTGAAAAAGTCCTTGTTCAAAATTCAAACCTTCTATTAATAGTTTCTGTGCCAAACAAAGATTATATGGTGACAATAACAAGTTAGTTTTATAAAAGACGATGTAGGTAGTTCTAAGCATAAAGAAGACACCATGGACTACTTTTGACCTGTGTGACTCATTTCTAAATATGTTAATTTTTGTTTTACCCATTTTACCAGATTGAGATGATCTGACTCGTATATAACTGAAGGGGTTGAAGTTGCCATCTTTATATGCATGTTGAATCGTTGTAATTTGATTTGATATTTCAGGAGGGAGAGAAACCAGATAGAATTGTGAGTTCAAATTTGAATTTCACCGGTAAACTTAGTCCAACTGCAAGCAATGGAAACACTGAAGTTTACATGAATGGCCGTGAAATTACAAAACTTGAGCATAGAGTATTAAAGGTCAGTTATTTCATTCTCCCTCTCACTTCCTGGGTTTTATAGAAGTGGCCAAATGGGCATGCTGGTAGCTGTGTAATGGGTCAAATAGGTCCTGACCAAGTTGACATGCGGACATTCTTTTGGCTACTTTTGATTTGGTTTTATGAGTAAAATGCATTAAGTATGATTACAAAACCTTTAACATTACAATATAAATCTAAGTTTTTAAGTTATAACTTATAAGACCTAGGAGGTTATATCCTTATAAACGATATACTTTTGTGACATTTGATTCACTTGACCTGTTTGAGTTACATAGTTACCCAAATTGGCCATTCATACACGCTGGGGTCGAAGTTGCTACCTCTTCTGTTCTGTTGACTTATAGGTTTTCAAGCTTTCAAGTTAGTTAATCGTATATAGTTCACTGATATTGAGTAAGGTTTTAGGTCGTTCGATCAGCCACTAATTCTATAAGTGATTTTTTTTTTTAGTTTCATAGACTTATTACATTAAATATGGCTACAAAACCATTATTAAAATTATGATCGTATTTATTTGAATATATTAGAATAATTAATATATTAAGTATGTCTGCAGACAGTTAGTGCTGAACTATAACCCAAATTAACCATGGTTGAAATTGCCATCTCATATTCTTTTCCTCTGAAATCTGTTTTATCGATTTTTCAGATGGCAAATGTGCAATGTCCCCGTGACACTCATTTTTGGGTTTATGATGATGGTCGATATGAGGAGGAAGGCCAAAATAATATCAAGGGAAATATCTGGGAAAAGGTAGCAAGAATCTCACTTGGTAGAATGTTTCTTCCAGTTTGAGTTAACAAGTTGTATAAAATGTCATGATATAATGTGCTTTTTGACAGACCAGAACACGGTTGCTTTGTTCATTATTGTCGTTGCCGGTTCCACATGGTCAGCCACAACGAGAAAGGGATGAACCCAGCAATTATGCTACTGTTCCAACTTACTTTGAGCCAAAAAAAATTCAAAAGCTTTTATTACTTGGACTCGAGGGCTCTGGAACCAGCACTATCTTCAAGCAGGTATTTCATCTCAAGATTTGTAACGAATGTTTAAATACAAATTTATTAGTATTAAGATAAAAATTCTAGTATTCCTGTATGCAATTTTGGAGGTTTTAACTTCTAAACACTTGAGGATACTAAATAACGACTGGAGTAGCACACAGTCATTATTTTTATTGTCTTCATGATTGCTTCAGTGCAAAAAATGTTTCATATATAAATGCCTATTGTATGAGTAAAATGTCTCATTACTATATTATATTTTAAAAATAAGGTCCCTTTTTGTTATGCTTTATGCAGGCAAAGTTCTTATATGGAAACAGATTTAGCGATGAAGAGTTGCAAAACATTAAGCTTATGATTCAGAGCAACATGTATAGATACCTCAGCATTCTACTTGATGGACGGGAGCGCTTTGAGGAAGAAGCAATGATGAAAAAGAACTCCATGGAATCCCATGATCATCCCAATGAAACAGGTATATCTTCACTTCTTATAAGTCGAATTAAAGGTCCCCATTAACCTAGCAGATGATCCATCAATTTGGGGAGAAAAATATATAACTTTTATGATAGAAATAAAATGACTTCGGGTTCCTTTGTATTACACAAATAGTCGTTTATATGTGTTACTCAATCAGTCAATCACTTGTTATGACGTTGGGTTCCTATACATGGTCCAGTGCATTTCGTATTAGACTAGATGTACTTAATTGTAGTTGGTATTAGTTTAGAGGGCACCTATGTGTAAAGTTTAAACCCCAACTTTATATATACATTTCTATTGTAATTGTAACATCTTACAAACAATATACAAAGCCCCTTTGGTTTATCTTTTATGGATACTGATTTTTGAGAAGTGAAATATGGTTCTTACTGTACCATTTTCTTCTGTTCTCTGGTCCTTTATGTGGCCCCCTTTATTTATTTATTTATATTTTCAACAAATGAGACCCACAATCACATTCTTTTCATGCTAAAACGGAAACATTTGTATCATATTAAGTTTTTGCTTATAAACAATTGATGTATTATGAGCTAATATTAACCAGTTATATACGTGTTCATAGGTTTTTCTTTCTTCCACGTTAGGTATATAGTAATGGGCTCTTGAAGGCTTATGTTGTATCAAATTCTTTTATTTATGGTATTACTATATGTACAATGAAGAATTGACCAGTTTCATTTCAGGTGACAAGGGTGATGCTGAAGAAGATAATCAATGTATCTACTCTCTTAACCCAAGATTAAAGCATTTTTCTGACTGGCTTCTTGACATCATTGCAACCGGAGATTTGGATGCATTCTTTCCTGCAGCAACACGTGAGTATGCTCCTCTAGTTGAAGAGGTGTGGAAGGATCCCGCAATCCAGGAAACTTATAAGAGGAGAAATGAACTACATTTCCTACCCGACGTAGCAGAGTACTTTTTAAGCCGGGTATTTCCGTTGTTTCTCAAATCACTTTTATTTTGGCTTTTCTCCATAAATTAGTCTATTCTTGATATAAGTACTTAAAAAAACGATGTTTGGATGATTCTACTCAAGACTATATGCTACCTTTTTCCCATGAAATGGCAACATTTTCTTTCACGGATTCTCTTTAAGTTTTAACCTTTTATATTAAAAACATGTGTAAGTACATTTTATCCCTTATTAGTATTACCAATATATTGATGGTATGATCTAGGTGCATAGGTCTCCTCTGTCTCTTCTCTGAAAGGTCGAAACAATAGTTGACAAAAAGAATTTTGATATGAACCTGCTTCAATAACGATAAACAAACAAAAGAGACTGTAAAACAATTTAACCAACAACCAGAGAGGTGGATCAGCTCTACCAAATTTATAAATACCAAATCAATTCTTAATTGTCTTCATAATTGAAATGAACAGCCCTAAAACCCTGTTTATTTAAAGACATCCTCACTACACCCAAAACCCCTAAGTTGTCCAACAAGTAATAAAACTGAAACCAAAGGCCCCAACTTTCTGGGTTGTAAATTTCCTTAACACTTGTGAGGTTAGTTGTTGAAAATTTAGATAAAGGCAAACAAATGCAGTACATGAGGTATCACCTGTATCTGAAAAGATCCACAAACATATAATTCATCTTAACTGTCAATGCCAAGAATTATTGGCACAAAAAAGAATGTAAAGTGAACAAGGACCAGTCTTTCTTTTTTTTTTTGCGATGTGGAGTAAATATGCAATAGTTTGGTGTTTATAAAATAGAAACATGTGCATGATAATTTGTTGTGCCTGTTTCAGGCTGTTGAGGTTTCTAGCAACGAATATGAACCTACAGAGCATGACATACTATATGCTGAAGGAGTCACGCAAGGGAATGGCTTGGCTTTCATAGAATTCTCGCTTGATGATCGTAGCCCAATGTCCGAGACATACACTGACAACCTTGATGCTCAATCTCAACCTCTATCCAGGTATATAATATCTTTCAGATACACTCACTTAGATTTTCATTGTAGCACAGGTCAAAGTGGGATGATGTGGGTTGGGTTGCGTTGCCCTGCAATCACTTTTGTGTTTACTTTTACAAATAGTTGAGGTGATCACAAAAACTGTATCATTGCACTAATAGTTTAAGTTGTGTACAGTGATTTATGATGTTAGCAGTAAGAGAGACTGAGAGAGTACATTTTGGATGACTTTCAAATCGTTCCCTTTTTTATCTAATATCTCTTATTCACATCCCAAGTAAATGGTCCAAATCACAACCTCTAATCTCTCTATTTGTTTTTAGTATATTATCTTAGTTTAATGGGTTAAAGGCACTAGTAAGAATAAACGGATTTTGCCATCACGCTTTGGTATTGCAAAGAAATCTGAATATATACCAACAAGCCTTTTGCCTAGCAGTACCCAAGGTGCACCACATACCAAATGTTGTTTTTTTTTTCTGGAGTGATATGTGTTGGGGTATATATAGGTGTATAAGTATAAAAAATGAATTAGTATGATAAATCATATCACATTGCATTAATTTGTTCATCTTCGTACTATGATGTTAAACAAAAACTTTTGTTCATTGCTTACAAACTTTAATCGAAGGTAAAAATTGATTACTTTAATTTATCTGGGGTATTTGGATGTGCATTTAAGTTAAGTAATTCTCAGTGTTAGGGTGAAAGTGATCACGATTCTGATTTATAAGGTCAAAAATCAGATTTGAAGAGCATTTAACTATGTAAGAAGTTGAGAAAGAACTGGTTATTTTAATAAATGTGAAAGTACCTACCTTTCTTTATTGTCATCTCAATGTTGATGATTCTGATTCTTTAAATTGCAAGAATCAATTTTTAAACACACATCCCGACTCCTCTGTACACAATGATTATTTGATGCTTGGTGATCATTATGGTTTGTTTTGAACTCTAAATGATTTTTTTTTCTCATGACTTAACCTTTTAATATACCTTTTCTAGATATCAACTCATTAGAGTAAATGCCAAAGGAATGAATGAAGGTTGCCGATGGGTGGAAATGTTTGAGGATGTTCGAGTAGTCGTCTTTTGTGTTTCCTTGAGTGACTATGATCAAATGTGGCTATCACCCGACAGTACTGGAAGTGGTTCACTTCTACAAAACAAAATGGTCCAAAGCAAAGAGCTTTTTGAAGCAATGGTGAAACACCCATGTTTTAAAGACACCCCATTTGTCTTGATCCTAAACAAATATGATGTTTTTGAGGAAAAACTCAAAAATACCCCGTTAAGTGCATGTGAGTGGTTCACAGACTTCAGCCCAGTTCGACCCTACACCAACAACCAAAACCTTGCCCATCAGGCCTACTACTATGTGGCTATGAAGTTTAAGGACCTTTACGCATCTCTCACCAGCCGAAAGCTTTTTGTATGGCAAGCTAAGGCCCGAGACCGGGTGACAGTAGATGAAGCGTTTAAATATATAAGAGAGATTGTGAAATGGGACGATGAAAAGGAAGAGACATATTATGGTGGAGCGGAGGACTCGTTTTATAGTACTACTGATGTGAGCTCGCCTCCATTCGTTAGGCAAGATTGAACTATCTATAACTTGTGTTTTATCAATGTAGATAGTGGTGAATAAGTTATCATTTTTATTCGGATTTTAGAGGTTAGTGAATGTGTATCCGCTTATAGCTTGTGTAAGTTATTACGAGGATAGTTAAGATCCGATTTTTAAATGTAATGAAGTCCATAAGATTCTTTTTGTTTTTTTACTGGTGAAATATATCAATTGTTTATGTCACAGATTAGACGCCTTATTTGTGCTTTACAATACAATAGTATTCATACCCTGTAGAAGGGGGTATGGGTAGGTAAGAGACAATCATACTTCTCTATCCAAAATTAGAAAAACTATCCCTAGATTTGTGCTTTCTAAAGCCTAAAACATTATTGTTGGACAAAAATGTTACTACTGGCCGGGACATGGGGCAGTGTAGATCCCCCCACTCCAATTATGGATTTTAAGGATATATTCATAATTTTGTCTGTATGAAAATGTAAAAGAGAAAGAAATTTAAATAGATAAAACCTTCTTTGCAACAAGTCTTTTCTTTGGAGTTTGGAAGTCACTAATGTTTAAGATAAAAAGAAAGGAAAAAGAAATGAGAAATGCTACAATGACTAACCATTTACAAACACTTTTTTTACTAACTTACTTGGAATCGGATGTGGCATTCCATGTACTTAAATTGAAAAATAAAGTTAATTAATTTAGGGTAAATAAACTCACAGTGATTAGTTTCTACCCATCACCTGAAAATATATTCAACGTAATCTCCTCTACAACGGAAACAATTCATCAAAGATCAAAATAAATCAATCTTTATCTTTTCCTTCTTCATTACATAAATGAATAGACATTATCGGATCAGTCATTTTTTCTTTCTTCGACGTTAAATGACGACAGGATGTTAACAGAATGAGAATATGTATTTTGTTTTTAGAGATATAAGTCCTGGTGATATGGGATTGTCAGCACAACAATTATACGATCAAACATAGATGCAGGTGTTTTTGAGAGGGCACAATCAGATTAAACTTTGGATTGTATCCTTCATAAATCTGCATATGCAAAGGTTGGGTTTGTGGTATTCTTTGAGGGGCCACATTCGGGTCAAGTTCCAATTACATTGTTTGTAAATAAGTAATTTAAGTGATCATTGGTTAGTGATATAAGATAACTTATTTACATAATGTGACAAATGTTCTCACAAAATTGTAAATTCGTACATACATGCATGATAATGAGTAACAGCAAAGTAATAACTAGTTTTAACAAACAAACAACAAGAAAAAAGTATTATATAGTAGGCAACTACATGTAGTAATATGGATGGAAATTCTTCAGGATTTTTGTGCTAGTTATTATCACACCATCAAGTAGCTTTCAGCCATCCAGTAATAGAAAGGTCCTTGGACTTCATTTTAGCAAGTTTAAATCGGATGCCGTGTACTATCATATCCTGAACTTGAGCATCCGTGTGTGACATATTTGAGAGAAGAGGTGAGAGTTCCTTTCTTTCCAAACAAAGTACGATGTCACAGCAACAAGAAGTTTGCCAATTACACTTCTAGCACATTGTTGTTTTGCTATCTGTGTAAGGTAATCGACGATATTAGCAACGCCTCTAACCATAGACCATTGCAAAATACAACAAGTTTGCCAATTACACTTCTAGCAACACCCAAACCCACAACGATTAACATCGCTACTTTGTACCCTTATCTTCTTTATGTATTTGAGGAGATTTTGTGTTTAAAAAACTTATAAACCGATCGAAGTCGACCAATACCCAAACACGTTTGTTAATCATAATTTACCTTTTTATATATTTGGATTTGGGAAGAGAGGATGATAGACTCTGTCAGACAAATAACATGGCTATTTGAAAGAAATTTTTTTTAAACCTGAGTTACGTTAAAGTTAATTGATAAGTTAATGGAATGACATGGAAGGCCACATCAGGTGCATATCAGTTAGTAAAAAGGAATTTGTTTTGAGAAATGCTACAATGACTCACCAATTACAAATTCCTTTTTACTAACTGATATGGCATCTAATGTGGCCTTCCATGTCATTCCATTAACTTATCAATTAACTCTAACGTAACTCAGGTTTAAAAAAAAATTTCTTTCAAATAGCCATATTATTTGTTTGAGAGTCTATCATCCTCTCTTCCCAGATCCAAATATATACTTCAAAAAGTAAATTATGAGTAACAAACGTGTTTCGGTATTGGTCCACTTCGATCGGTTTATAAGTTTTTTAAACACAAAATCTCCTCAAATACATAAAGAAGATAAGGGTACAAAGTAGCGATGTCAATCGTTGTGGGTTTGGGTGTTGTAGCCCGACGCCCTGACATTCTTCAAGGCAGAATGGAATGTTAAGGGTGGAAATGGAATGAGAAACACTTCTCATGTTTGGTTGTAATGGAAAATGGGAAAGAGAATCGAGAATAGGGAATCGATTCCATTCCCTCAATTCTCTATAAAATGTAGAGAATTGATGGGAATGGAAATTTTTATTTTTTTTTTTGTTTTAGTGATGTTATATGTATTAAATTTGATTATTATTTAAAATTTAGTATTTTTTATATATTCATTCTCTGCTTGTACCAAACAACGGAATCGATTCTCTTTCCAAATACTCATTCTCTTTCCCACTATATTCATTCTCTATTACATTTTCATTCTCTTTAATTCACTCATACCAAACACCCCCTCGGTTCAATGGTTTTCAAATTTTAGAGTAATCTATCAATGATATAAATTTTACTTGTATGAGGTCCTTATTCTTGAAGATGTTTTTATACCATTACATTGTTTTGTTCTTGTGTCAAAAAGTTAATGATGAAACAAATATTAAGAGTGTAATACACTGATACTAAAATTATAATAAACTAATAGTCTAACAATCATCTTATGCCAATGGTACAAAACTAACTTTTCGTTGTAGTATGTGGTTGAAGTTTTTGTAACAGTTCACTTACCAAATGGGCATTAATCAATCATAGGACTTATATCGAACAATTTTTAGATGTTTTGAAATGAGAGAGAATAGAGTTTTATATGAAAACCACAAAGAGCTCAAGATACCACAGACTAAATAAAAATGATAAGCAATAGACGAGATTTAATGTTCAAATTCAGTGTGGTGATATGCGTAATATTTGTTGTTGCCAACACTAAATTGAAAGGTAGAAGAAATGATAATGGAAGACTGGGAGGAGTAAAAGTAGACATATAAAAAATTAATTATTGATTTTAAAGGAGTAATTAATATGGGCAAAATAGTCTTGACACATTTTATGCAGTATGGGAATAAAAACTCGTAGTATAAAAATCAGCTTCCTATAAATATTGACAAGTCATACGGTTGAGCGGACTCTGACTTGATAAAAAAAAAAAATTACATTATCGGAGACGTTATGAACTTATGATAAGTATGAATCCGACTTTCAAATTTGTCTCCTCATAGACTAATTCTGGCTTGATCCCTGCTCCTAGCCGTGCAAATTATACATAAATTATATTGTGCAACTATGCACTAGTAGACTTATCTGCACTTTAACTTTTAATCTTCTCAGTCTCCGATTCTTCTCTTATTGCTACCGAGAGTTTCCGATGCTTCTTTTATTGCTACTGAACAGTATCTTGCCAAGCTGCAAAACTATAAAAACATGGAGGTCTGCGGTCTGCCAAAACTCAGCTAGAATGATTCACTTTAAAGATATCCAGATACCACACTGAAATTGTAATATTAATTTAATACACTTTGTGGTAAAATAACTTGGAAATTTTCAATGTTGTGTTGTCACATGACGCCTTTGGAATATATCAAAGACGACTTTTTATTTTCTCATGGTCACCAACTTTTCTCTTGACAAATCCGGTCTCATTTACTCTACTTCACGTGACAGACCCAACCTGACCCACCTTTTTCGTTCTTTATGATTGCATACGAAAACAGTTGCTATCTATAGATCATGAGAAATAAAGAATAAGGTTACGAAGAATATATTACACATTTACACCTTTTTTCAAGACTAATTTATCTCATTTTCTTCATTTTCTTAGAGCGAAAAGTTATCACATTTCCCCTTTTCATAAGCTGTTGAAACAAAAGATTCTGTCGAGCAAAACAGGAGAAGACAAAAGAAAAAAAAAATAACGAGGAAGCTGCATGCGTGGTTCCTCGATTTCTTCCTCGGTTTATGGTCTCATGGAAGTGAGCCTGAAAGGCAAGAACTGGTAAGAGAAACGGCGCGTTACGTATGACAATTACAAAAGAAAGTGCCAATAAAAGTGCACAAATGGGTTTATCTTGTCGTCACAAATGTCACCAAAGATAATTTTCGGAAATGACTCCTCTCCAAAATATGAGAATTCAAAATAGCCACTGAAGCAAGTTCCAATTTAAATCCATTGTTTAAAGGGTAAGAAAATGAACATGGACACCTTGATGAAGCTTCCAGCTGGAACTCGACCGTTTTGCTTGATGTGTAACATCTGATAAACGCCCATCTAATGATTTTCAACCTTAATGCAAAATGATTTTAACCAAGTGCAGGGACCATGTTCATAATCTTTAAAATGAATGTATAGGTAAATGCATCTTCTTGGAGCTTCTCAAACCTGAAATTAATAAAAGGAAGCATAAATAACATGAGAAATCGGCAGAGAGAGGATAAAAGAGATTAAATAAGTTCTGGCAGCAGTTCAAATGTACACTATAATTCATAGAGAAACAGGTGGAAAGATGGGCGATTAGATAACGGCTAACTTCAAATGCATACTTTATTGCCGTTCAAAAAAAAAAAAATGCATACTTTATTGCTAACAAATCGCCTCTCTTCATTTTCCATATGTCAAAATGACGTTTTTAGGTCTTTAGGAGGATGAATAGGCACATATTGTACGAGGAAATATCATTTCTGTTATTCCCAAAATTGCAACATTGTATTCTTATCTGCTCAGTATGTATATTAACAGTCGCATTATCTTAAGTTTTACACCTTTTCTTATTTGTGATCAACAATATTCACATTCCTTCAAAATTAGTCTTAATTGATTTATAAGTTCTCTTCCAGGTCTTGACCTGTTTTGAGCCATACTTCAAAATCCTCCCTAACCTGTTATGAAAATTTACCCAGCTCATACGACCCGCCCATGTTATAACCTTCTATTGAAGGGGCTTTACACTCGGTGAGAGGTCCTACATAGGAGTCAACTCCCACTTACCCTATGGAACAAACTATAAGAAAACATCATTTGGCTGAGTAAAAGAAAAGGAAAAGAACATGCTTTTTTGCTGACAATTAGCTTAGTATAATGATTAAAAAACAAAAATATTACAGAATTACCTTCCTGACTTGGAGAAATGGCCAGCACCCATCTCACATTTAAATAACAACACATTTTTGTCGGTTTTCATCTCTCTCAACTTGGCAACAAACTTAGCAGGTTCAGAATAAAGTACGCGCGGATCTGCAAAAACACACAGTAAGCCAAGTTAAATGACAAGATAAACCCCATTTCCATTTATGAATTTTGATTAATGAGCAACTATTTCTAGTAAGCTGCCAAGTAAGCTCAAAGCGGATTCCGATCATAGCAGCATAAAAAGGTAATTTTAGCAACAATAACAGCAAGCTAAAAGTTGATCACATTAACACGATAAAAATATAATGTAAAAGCGTACCATTTAATCCAGCAGTAACAAGTATGGCTGGGTAATTCTGAGTTTTTACCTGTTCAAAAGAGAAAATCATCAGTAATTAGCTTCTTCATTTGATATTTAATTGGATGGCTCTCACTATGGCCTTCAAATATTAATGCCACATAAATAGATGATGAAGATGGGGCATTTGGACTCACATTGTCAACTGGTGAATATGATTTCATGTAAAAATAAAACTCTTCTTTACGAGGATCACCCCATTCCTGCAATAATGGAAGTCATCCACAAGAAATCAGCTTTAAAAGAAATCTATAAGACCACTGACCACCATCTATTCCGTATTAGAGTTCCTACAGACAACTTGCTTAGATAACTTTAACATTGTAGAGGAAAAACATTTAGTGCTTTGCCATGTGTGTGAATATGGACTATTTTATTCTCTTTGGGTGATTTAAGATCTAACTACTCAGTGTTAATGATAGGTTATCATTGAACTTAATAATAGGTTATCCTTGAACTTTTACTTGAAAAGTCAAAAGTCATTTAACTTATTTTTTACATATTATAATCCTTAACTTTGGTTGAGTTAATGTTTTAATCTCTTCAAGTTTTTTTTTTTTTAAATGTTATATTCCTTAACATTAGTCGAATAAGTGTTTTAACTACTCAAACTTTCACTTGAAACGAATTCTAAGGGGTCAAACCATTAAGCCACTCAAAATTGAGAGATTGAAACTGAAGTCATAATTATAACATTCAAAAGAATATTAAGAAAAACTAGAGTGAACTAAAGTTGAAGGTTATAACATTCAAGAAAAAGGTTAACGGTTTAAAACAATTTCCAACTAAAAGCTTGGGAATCAAAAAAGTATCACTAAACTGGTAAAATCTCCAGGTGGAAGACTCAAAATTCCTAAACTAAAGTCAGCCAACATGATTGTTAGACATGTATTATGAAGTTTTTAAACATGTTTTTTGAAAGTTTATAAACCAAGATGTTTTATTTGTCATAACTCATAAGTTATATATTATTATCTTAATAACGTATTTGAAAAGGCAAGTATTTTTAATACGATAACAATTACAAATCTTGAAAACAGCCAATCAGTCAGTCCAACCTGACCTAACATGTTTTAATTGCAAGTCATTTTGACCAGTGACCCAAATCACCAGCCCGCCCATTTTGCCATCATTAGTAAGCCTGCACATTTGCAAAAAGGAACATTAATCACCTCATATTCTGCTGTTGTTAAAGGAATTGTTGGATCAAGCATTGTAGTCACAACATCCACAAACGGTACTCCAGCTACAGCTACCTTAAATAAATCAGGTCGCATGTTTAGAACAGCACCAATCAGCAACCCTCCTGCACTTCTTCCATTGATGCACAATTTTTCTTTTGTACAATATTTCTTCTCTATCAGATACTCTGCACAGTCGATAAAATCTGTGAAAGTATTCTTTTTTTGTAAATATTTCCCGTTTTCATACCACTTCCTTCCCATTTCTCCACCACCACGAATGTGGGCAATCGCATATGTGAAGCCACGGTCCAACAGAGACAACCTTGATGCTTTGAAACTAGGATCTACACATATCTGCAAGGACAGATGAAAATGCATCACCACAGGTAAAAGTTCAAATATGCAATTAGATGACAAGCATGAGATGCCTATAGACAACAAGTTACAAAATTATACACATTTATCAATACTACTAAAGGAATATACCAGCTGATATTGGATGACATATGCAATTGTCAGAGATCGACTGGACCCTTTAAGAACATACCAGTGGGATAGTTTATGCTTGCCACAGACATCTTCTTCGACTAAACAATATAAGTGACTAATCACCATTCTTAGCATAATACAACTGTTATTGACAACTTCTAGATTACAGTTTACAACTAGATAAGCCAACAAGTATGTGGAAAGCCACATTACCTAAAAAAGCAAGTAATTGACTATTCACAACTACTCTACTGTGAAACAAATTATAAGAGATACACAAAAGGGGTTTGTTTGTTACTATCTCTCACTATGCACTTTGTCATTTATCATATTTTTGAGAAAATATGTCAGCCTGCATGACACTACTAACAAAATCTTGGCCACCACTAAACCTCGAGGTGTAGATGGAAACATGTAGAATTAACATTTCGCACTTGACATGAGACAGTTTATTTTGGATGAAAGAAGGAAACACAAGAAAGAGTATTGATTAACATATTTGAACAGAATGAGAAAGTAACATAGCACATATTCTGATATATGCTTGTGATAATATAGAAAAAGAACATGATAAGTAAAAGCTGGCACATGTATTACCTCGTATGATCCATAGCCATAAAGTAACAAAGGATCCGACCCATCAAGCTTGACCAGATCCTTTCGATAGGCAATTGATATAGGAACATGAGTGCCATCTTGAGCAATTACCCACTCCCTTTTGGTTACATACTTTGAGGCATCAAACCCACCGAGTACCTAATTTTATTATGAAAGGAATCCATTAGACCTAATATGTTTGGTTTTGGTATTCTAGGCGTAGACCAGTTGTAGAGGTTAAAAGATAGATAGAATGTATTTTCTAATTAATCTAGGCTTAGTGCGAAATTTTTAGTGCTGTAGTAACTAACTGTTTCAGCTTTCTCCAGAGCTAAAAGATCCAACAGAACCAAAAAGAGTCATAATATAAACTAGCGAGTAACTTACTGTTTCAACTTTCTTCAGAACTGAAACCCCTGTACGCATATCATAATCATATGTAGAAGGGGGCGTTCTCAAAGAGCTATAATAAAACCGCAGTATACTCGAAGAAAATTGCGACTCCGCTGGCTCCACTGAATAAACAGGGTCAATAAAATCTACAGCCTGGCCACCTTGGAGAGTGTGAAGTGGTTCACCAACAGCTGGAAGGGAATAAAAAGTAACCTGTGGTAGACCCTCTTCACGCTCATAAACGACAAGGTGATTACTAAAAAGAATTATGTCCTGTATTTTTACACTGGAACAAAACAAATCCGAGTGAAAAACAAGCAGATAAATGGAAAAGAGTATAAGCCTGGAAAATAATACATAAAACAATAGACAAATAAAACTTGACATACGGTAGAGAGACGGAAATAGTAAGACAATAATCAAGGGACGGTGTCAACTAAAAAACGTTAATTTTAACTGAAAAAATGATGTAATATGCTTCCTGATGTATTATATATGTTCATACCAACTAGTTGCACTAAGAAAGGCAAAAGAAAATGGGTTGACAAGTTGACAAAACTGCCTCAAACAAATCCACCCCACCCTGATACCAGGCAACCTGTCTAAAATACTAAACACAGCCATTAAAAATTAAAGACAGCTTAAAGTTATTACACCAACTATGTGTGACAAATGCATTTTAGAAAGTCAAATAAGAATTGAATTGAACGGTCTAATTTGTGTGATACATAAAATAAAAATTGTTATTATAATATTAGTATGATTTATGTGTACAAGGCAATTTAGTAGGTTGTGTGCATTAAAAATACACTTTCGAATCTTCCAACGAGTTAGACACTTTGACCCACCCAACCCATTACTTTTTACCACACCTTTTTCTTGCTTAACGGTTGAGATTGCAGAAATCTAACATTTCTCCATTTATAAGTAGTAAATATAAAAGTTCACTGGTACCTTTCTCTGTGAGGAAGTAGAAGCGTAGTTGCATTTACATCGTCCAGTGGACAGGCTAGTAGTTCTGAATTGAAAGCCTCGTCACTTCTCCTTTTAATGAAAAAATGATTACCACGGTGGCTGACGGATGTATCAATGCCCTCTGACCGAGGTGTCAAAACCAGAAGACCTTTCCCAGGCTTTGAGATATCCAAATAGAAAATAGACCTTGTAGTTTTGCTTTCTGATCCAACAAACAGATATTTTTTGCTCTCGGAAGCTACAAGATCTAGAGAAAACATGTCATCTTTTTCATGATAAAGACATGCATCAGTTGATTGAGTTGTACCCAACTTATGAAACCAAACCTGCAAACACCAATGTATGATGTCAGAAACCTGAACGTGGTTGAAAAATAATAACCAGGTCGAAAAAATAATATCTGAGCTGAAAGTGAAACAAACAATAATCAGGTCGGAAAAATCCCGTTGCATTGTGGGTGCTCTATGTTCATCTCTAGCATATCTTTTATAAATTAAGTGCTTCCTTACAGTTATTAGTAAAGTAACTGTAATATGTCTATCTAGTTCCTTTTCCTAGATATATTTCCATAAAGAAATGTATGCAAGCTTTGTAAGGCTACCCGTAACAAAAAGAAGCACAAAAATGCTTAAGCAAACAATTTCCCAAGCTTAAATCATGCCCTAATTAATTACATAATATATTACACCAATCAAGGTTCATTCCGGCCAACTCAAAAACTGGTACCTTATATGGTCTCAGAATTTCATCCATGGTGATGTATAGCAAAGCCTCATCACCAACCCATTCGAAATAGTCTGTTACGCCAACCAATGGCTCACCCACTGGCGAGCGAGTCTCAGCATCCATGACATGGATGGTATAGATCTCATCTCCTTTAGTGTCTTCCGCATAAGCTACTAATTTATGATTCGGACTGACCTAAAGACAAATCAAAAGGTTAATTTGGAAAAAAATATCAGTTTTATTCTGGTCTAAACCGCTTGTTCCTTGCTATTAACATAAAAAAATTCAGTCTCACCTTAAAAGCACCAATGCTATAGTATGCATAATCTTTAGCCTTGACATTTTCATCCAAAATCACATGTTCCGGAGAAGCTTCCGGTCCAGTTGGCATTATATCATCAACAGATGGCACGGCTGCACAATTTTCTACAAGACGGCGACAATGCTGTACATACTCCTTCCCTTCCAAAGTCCGCTCGTAATAGTAATAAGGCCCTTTGCGTAGAGGTGCTGATATGTCATCTTCCTTGATGCGGCCTCTTAACTCAGAATAGATCTGATCCTCCAACTGTTTGGTTCCTAAAATTTAAAACAAATAAAAAAAATACACATAAAAAGGATTTCCCAAGAAGATATACAATTAACTAAAAAGAGAATACAGATAAGACTGTTACATGACAAGTCCTGCTTCGTAATCTCTAGTTGTTTCTCAAGCACAATAACAAATAGATTGTAGATCGCTTATTCAAACATTACACATCTGTCCCCAAAATAACCATTTCTTGTTCTTTCCCCCTAGTTTTTAACTAAATCTTTATTGTTCCATTGTAAAGTTTTGATAAGTTCTTTAATGTAATGTAGTTATCATAATTCAACTTAACATCGGCAAATTGCCTTGTGTGCTTTTTAAACACGAGAACCAAGAGGAATCGGCGTTTAAGCTACTTGGGAAAAGTCAAAGCCTTTGCTTCTGTACACGGCCTAACCAATATTCTCGTCTAGGAGATCAAACTGATGTTTCCCTAGACTTTTTTGCTAACTATCCCAAGATGATGTTTACACACTGAAGTTCAACCCCAAGTTTATTCTAAGAGCTTAAGTGGCCCACTACAATCAGTAACCAATCTAAACATAATAAGAAAAAAGAAAATCTAATTTAGGGAGACTAAGCTACACACTATAAAAAAAAAAAAAAAGGTAGATTGATAGGAACCGCTTGATCCCATGTACCGAATTGATACCCACATAACCCCCGGCAGAAATAGTGTCAAGGTAAGTCAACCACTTAAATTAAATTCTGCCTCTAGCAATATTCGAACCAGGTTGCTCCTAGAAAGTGGCAGCTGGTGGCCAACTCGTCTACGAAGTGTTGGTTAAGCTACACACTATAGGCTTCTTTAGTTTCAAATGTACACATTTTGTTTTGGCAGAATTGAACAATTAACAAGGAGTATATATATATAGGCAAGACTGAATGATAATTACCAGACATAATGGAATCAGTGTAGGAATTTTCTTGATGAAGATACGAGAGAACTTGGGGATCAGAGCGCGAATCATCGCGTAGCCAGTAGTAATTGTCGACCCTCACATCTCCGAACTTTTCCATCTCGTGTTTCACTTTCTTAGCCACCGGAGGCTGAGGAGCAGCAGCAGCCGTCGCCATGACAAATATGCGGCGACAACTGATGATAATGTTTCTTCTTCTTAATGTGCGGGACGTTAATTTTGTGCCGAAAGAGATTCCCAGGTTTAGTATTTGGGCCGACTGCGCAAATGATAACATTCTAAATCTTCTATTTTGCCTGTCTTTTTTTAATACATTCTTAGCGTGAAAATTCCAATTTTTTTCTTAAAATGGATAAAATGAAAAAATAAAAAATTCAATATGAGTTTGTGAAATTTCTATATCTATATTAAAATTTTAAACTTAACCCTTTATTTTTGAAAATTAAAAAATAAACATACAAAATGACCATTCTATATCTAATGAACCTCTTTTGAAATTAATCTTAATAAACTAATTCACGATATTAAAAAAAAAAAAAAAAAAAATCTAATTTACATACTCGTATTAAACTTTGATCTTTTAAAATAAGTTATTATCACATTTACATCAATTACATTTACATTAATCTACCCCGCCACCATCATCATAGTCACCATTACCATCGTCACATTACGCAAGTACCATACTTATTAATTACTCCCTCCGTCCAATAATCTCATTAGAAGTGTCTTACTTTGAATATTCAAAGTCTTTAGTTTTAAACTTTGACCATAAATATATTTTTTTGTGATATATAAAACTTGATAACATTTATACAATTAAAAAACACATTTAAAACACAATCAATTCATATAAATTTCTTCAAGTTTTATCAAACACAAATAAACTATTTAAGGTCAAAGTTGCAAATGTTAGACTTTGAAAATTAAAAACATGACACTTCTAGTGAGACGGAGGGGGTAGCTTTTACTTAACATTTTAAACATAGGTTTAAGAAACCATTATTCTTATTCTTAATACTATAATTATTGTTATTATCATTAGACATAAAGCATGGTGAAACATTTTGGAAGAACGAAGGTGATATCGTTTATTTTATATATATATATATATATATATATATATATTCATTTTATGCGATATCATCTCTTATAGAGAGTTTATGTTTATTTTTATTATCCTTTATATTTAATATATGTTTTTATTGAATTATAAGTATATGAGATGAAATGTGACAATAACTAAGTTAACTAATGATTAATTATAAAGAAAATGAAAATTGGAGAAAAAAAAAAGACGAGTAATGCAGTATATAAAGTAACTCTCAATGCCGTCTTCCACAGGTTTTGGGTCCCAATACCGTCTTTGACGGTGTACTGGGGGGGGGGGTTTGATATGTCATTAGCCTTACCCCTACCAAAGGTAGAGAGATTGTTTCCAGGTTCTACCATAGGTAGAAAAGGACTTCCAGCCTTGCTGAGTATGAGGATCGAACCCATGACCTCTGTTTCTAGAGGCATGAGCTCCAACCACGAGTAATATAGTATATGTGTAGTTATATTGAAAACGAGTTTGGGCCAATAAAGTTGAGCTTTAATCTTTTGCTTGCTTAAAAGTGGCTAACAACAAAATACTACAAAATATGTTGTTGTTCTGCACGGGGGAGTCCAGCCCAAAAAGACTTTTAGCCTCTTTCTTTTGTTACATGTAACATCAAGCCCAAATTAATGAAAGTCGAGAAAGAGAGACGGTACAAAGCAAATATCTATCTATCCATCATAGGAGTAATTAATTAGGTTTAGGGAGGTCGGTTATTCTTCGTGGAGTGCAGCCGCAAGGTTGTTGTTTTTTTTCATTTTCTTTTCTCTTTTATATTTCATCAAGCAGCAGCAGTAACTCCATAGTCAAATCATCCGTTCGATTCTTTTAATTGTCAGACGATATTACTATGCAATTATTATTATTATGGTGTCTATCTATTTAATTATTGTTAGTTT
Organism: Erigeron canadensis; assembly: GCF_010389155.1. Lineage (NCBI taxonomy): Eukaryota > Viridiplantae > Streptophyta > Magnoliopsida > Asterales > Asteraceae > Erigeron > Erigeron canadensis. The sequence continues at coordinate 46,822,612 of NC_057761.1, read as the reverse complement.
TATTTGTCTTATCATAAGTAGCTTGCTTGTTTATCATTTGCAGAGATGAAGTGATATAATTGATGATAGTTGCATAACTTTATTCCGAGTTGATTTTCATTAACGTTGTGTCGAGATCTTAATGAATTGTTTTCTTGTTTATTGTTATTACGCTTGTTGGTGATATTTGTATGCTTTGTTGATGGTGTCGAGAGTATACAAGTATGATTTCAATTATTTGTCTATGAGTAATTGAGACTAGTTCATGGAGTGATAATATATGGCATAGTAATTATAGGAAACAATTTGTTAATTGGGATTAATAGTTGATGGTGTCACGTTAGTTATTTCATCAAGGCATAATTGTTAATACATAACTAAAACAAATTGATTAACTAGGTAAATTATATGAAACGTTGGTGGTGTCAGTTTTTTTATGATTGAACTAGTTAGTTAATGGAATTAAATAGAGTTATAAGCTTGTTGGCCACCAAGTGAGTTTTTTGTTCAGCTCTAGGTTACTTTGTCAATGTATTTGGATTGGGTCTTAATTTAAATGCAACCGGAGTTAATGTGTCGTGGAGTCGAAGTAGATGGTCTTTTAATTTAATTGTTCACAACAATCTTTTCAAGCGATTTTTGGTTTAATTTAGTTTTTGGTTTAATCAAAACCGACGTGGGTCATTAAACCATTCTTTTTGAATTACATTGAACTCGCTTAGTTCCTAGACAACACTCCTTGTGTACGACCATGTACTTACCGATAGCTTTACTATGCACGATAAGGTACATTGCATGTGTGTAGAAGTCTAACTATTCGAATTTTCTTGTTTATAGATTTAAGACTAAATTTTACACATCAAAAGGTGAGGATTTTCCTCTAAAAGGAAAAGGGAAAGGGAATGGGATAACAAACCTTGTGGTTACATAAAGGACGTCTAAGTTCAATCATGTATACATGTGTTAAGTTGCTTAAGGCTAGTAGAAGGAAAGACTTTAGTGGAAAGACTTTAGAGCAAAGACTGATTGTAATATGAGAGAGTATGTACTGTCAGAACGAAATGAAAAATAACATGCACTTATCTCTACCTTCCCAAACAACTACTACTAAGTGGATATTCTTTTTCCACCATACCACACCTCCGATCGAGCTACGAACACAAATAAGTAGGTAGCTATTTGCCAAACCTAACATTAACACACTATGGATAATCAATTTTAAGTAGACTTAAACCTCCAACTCCGTTGATTTTTGTATTGATACATATTAAAAAGATAAGGATTTATTTTATTTTTATTTTTATCCAACCGGCTATATTATTGAATTGTTGCTTTTTATTTGTTAAACTTTTAATGTAAAAAGTATTTGGATTAAATCATTACCTAAAAAAAAAAAAATCTAAGAGAACACCCCATCATGTTGTTTTTATTTTTAATTTTTTTTACCATCAAATTGGATACTAACGGGCCAATAACCCACCCGATCAACTCCACCCATCATTTGATGACACTCAACATGAAACACCAATTATTTTTTTCCCACATTTCGGACTTGAACTGTAACTTCCATATTATTAAAGTCATTGGACACTTTACCTCAAATACTTAGAATGACGGTGTTTGGTCCATCATAACTATTTAAAATATGTTATTTAAGCTTTGAAGAAGCAATTAAGTAGAAGTTGTTTAGGTAACCAAAAAGAAAATGTTTTTTTACATAACGCTCTAAACAAGCGAGGAATGTATTCAAAATTCATTTAGGTGTTCGACAAATTCGAAAGACGTTTAGGTCCCTTTGTATTTGTAGCATGGTACAATGGGTGTTCGTTTTTGTCCATGAGAGGTCAATCTTTTTCCGTTGCGTTGGGATCTCCTTGTTTTAGTATTTTTTGTGTTTGTCTCTTTTAAAGTCATGTCAAAGTTCTTACTTAATGTTCATCTGTATCCGGGTACGATCATGCACAGCTTCATCCGGGTACAGATTGGAAGCAGCCCCTCTAACTACTTGGGTAGAGGTAAAGTCTGTCTACATTTTAACTTTTCTCATACACCGTTGTAGTATTGTGGTTCAAAACCCGTGGAAGACGATAATGAGCATTTTTTTTTAAATTTCTATAATAGCTCTAACTAAACACAATAAGCTAAGCAAAATAGAAAAACTAGGCCAAACATTCTCGGGAGATGAACCAAATTATTTTTTTTGGTTTGCATTTGAGAAAGTTTTGGATCGGTTTGTTTTTACCTTCAAATTTATATTGATTTAACTTATCTGGTTTCTATTGAATCGGGTAAAAATAGATAAAGTATTTATGTTTTTATTAATTGAAGACAAGATCGGAGCCAGGAACAATTATTAGTTGGATCGTTAAAAAGAAACCAAATACACTAAGGATTTGGTATAAGAAAATTTCAAGCTTTATAAGTAAAGTGTCGCTAGTTAACGAATAAGCCCAACACACATCGGGCTTTATTATCGATCTTAGGGTGATGTGTAGCTTTTTATTTTCGGCATAGGTGCATCCGTGCATATGTGTAATAAGATTATTTTAGAGTAATTAAGATTTAGATGTTAGATATAGAGTTGTTATTTAAAAAAAATACCTTAACTCATCAATATTTTGAAAAAGGAACCGAAATTGTGATTAGACTTTTACCAAATTAAATTTATTGTATATATAAACATTGAACCAATCTAATACCTATTAGACTTTTGCCAAATTGAATTTATTGTATACTAGCCTTCACCCGTGCGATGCAGCAGGACATAGGAAAAAAATGTTGGTTAAGTAGCAGTACCGTGTTATTACATGAATGTATGATTTAACTCAAGTATTTCTTACCCCCGTTATTATTTTAGAGTGAGCATTTTTTATGTTGATTGATTATTAAATTCGGTAACACATGTGTGCTTTTTTGGTATACTATGTGAGCAACTTAAGGGAAAGGAAGGGACACGCGTAAGGTTTTTTTTAAGGGTATTTTTGGAATTCCAGGAATAAAGTGTTTTATGGTAATATAGATTAAAAAGGTAAATTGGAGATTTTAAAGGTAGAGTGTTAAATTTTGAAGAGGGTAGTTTGTTTATATAAATAGTATAGAATATATATATATATATGGATATGAGTTTAATATATCTATCTTCCCATATAATAAAATTGAAGAAAAAAAACTCTTTTCCCTTGCAAAGTTACAAACCGATCTCTAAAGAAAGAAAAAGATTTTAATGCGAGACCATCATTATATTCACTTACACACACAATCTGACATACTTGCTCTCACTTACTCTTCTCCTTTTTTTTTTTTTCATTTTCATTTCACTATATCTACATCTAATGGAAGGTGAACAAAATTTTTGTGGATATTAAAGTCTTTTAATAGCTTTTTATTATTAGGAATAATGACTTGTTCAAAAGTAAAGGTTAAAGATGTTTAACTCATTGAACAAAAACTTATTTTGATTTAAGAGAAATTTTTTTTTTTTGTAAAAACCTTTTCATTCGAATATATAGCTCTTTCATAAGTTAAATATAATAGATTGTTGAGGTGATAAAATAAAAAAGGCTTTGAAGAGGTTTTTCATTATAGAAACTCTAGCATCAAACAAATTTCGACATGATCATGCTTTGAATTACCACAAAAAGTCAAAAACATCACACCTTACTTCCATCTTTATACACATACACTAAACTTGAACTCCAATGTCTACGATCAGTGTTTTAAATATCGGTACGTACCGGTCGGTATTATCCGGAATACCGGATACCGGGTGGTACCCCGGTAAAACTATTCAATACCGGATACCGGCCGGTATGTTGTCCGATATTTTCACTATTCAATACCGGCCGGTATTTCCGATATTTTCCGGTATTACCGGGATGGTAATACCGATGGTTTGATTATTTTTTTTTTTTGAAGTTTTAAAATTTTTTTTTTTTTGATACTTTAATGTTATGTTTTGTTATTTGTAAACTTTAAAACTTATATTTTGTTATGAAATACCTATTTGATATTATTTTTGAGTGGATTGTACTTGTATTTTGACTATTTTCGTTAAATTGTAACAAGTTTTGTAGGATGTTTATAAAAATAAAAATACAAACATTAAATTACTGTGCCGGTACGTACCGGTCGGTATACCGGTAATACCGATACCGGGTACCTGACCGTACGACTAAAATACCGGTATTTAAAACATTGTCTACAATCATATTTTTCACATTTTCTTTCACATAAAACAACCACCTACACGTCTACAAGTATTATCTTTATTGAGTTTTTTTTTAAAGACGATTACAATCATCATTTGGCCGGGTTTGGTTTACAACCCACAAAGTGATGATATAAATTTTTTCCGACCATGTTTTCATTGTTTAAAAGGTATATCACCTCCATCTTGAAGGAGTTGTCGGGAACGAACAAGGTATCACCTCCGTGGAGATTTGGAAACAACCTTGCATCTTCTCTTCACCTCACATTGAGATTTCGGGAACTTGAGCGTCAGCTTATCGCCGTCTAGGATTGTAGAGACATCCCTCGGATTATAGGAACACGGTGGTAACTTGTAAAGCCCAATTGTATGAGATATTGTAACATAGCCATCAACCAAGATTAGCTTGTACAAGCTAGTTAAGAAACATGTAATAACCATATATTCAATATCAAAAAAGTGCGAACTGATTCAACTGAATACCAAGTTGGTTACTTAGCCTAATTAAGCAAAAGGAAATGAAATATTATCCATAATCCTTGCGAGTGAAAAGATGAATTTTGAAGCAGAAAGCCTTCATATATTCATCACTAAATCCCTAATTATTATTTTTTTAACATACAATGGTGAAACTAAAAGCAGTTACTGAATTGCTAAAGTTTATGAAAAATGATGGCGCATATATATTATTCATGAATTAAAACACACATATTAGTATATTACTAATCTTCCTTTCACATTAGTGAATTGGGATTATTTCAGGTGCGGCTCATGAACCTCGTTAGTTTTAGCGTGGTTGCAATTTAAGACTTGAAGTATTAATAAAATTTCTGGCAACTTCCTTGTTTTTATGTATAAATAAAGAAAAAATGGTATGTGTGACTAGTTAAAAACTGAAATCATATCGAATGTGTTTGACTAATTATCTGATGAAATATGCTATTATCACTCTCTTTTAGTTTCTTTTTTTTTGGGTATGGATCTCCGTTGACTTACAAGAGTATGGAGTCACCCTATCATGTTACTAAGAATAAACGTCTAGCAAAGTAAAAGAAATATAAGGATAATGATATGTGAGTCCAATTCATGAGTTAGTTACTTTAGCGAGGGAACAAATTAAGTAGTAGAAGATGCAATAAGTCTTCGAGACACGCACTTTAAAGTCGATCTATCAAACTATCAAAGGATTGTGGGCGTTGTAACCAAATAATCTTACGACATAGAACATATATAGCAAAATATCACAAGTCCGATTTGAATGGGAGAGAATTTGTGACATTTGGTCACCAAAAAGGAAAAGTTGATGCTAACTTCAGTATCATTATAAACTAGTCATGTTATACTTTAGAGAAATAACAAACTAAAAATTTAATATTTGGAAAATTATAAATCCTTCTAACTAAATAACCTAATAATCCTCCTAATACATTCTCGGTAACAAGTTACATATTTTTTGTTTCAATAATAGAAAAATGAATGTAGAGATCCGAAATTTTGGACTTATGATAAACGCCGCTCCCCTCTTATGATTTTCAGCCTTAATGCAACATGACTTTAATCAAGCGCAGAGACCATGTTCATAATCTTTAGAATGAATGTATAGATAAAGGCATCTTCTTGGAGCTTCTCAAACCTGAGGTTAATACAAAGAAAGCATAAATAACATAAGAAATTGGCAGAGAGAATCAAGTTATAAAGATTAAACAAGATCTGGCAGCAGTTCAAACGTGCACTATGACAATTCATAGAACAACTGGTGGAAAGATGAGTGCATTGGATACCGGCTCACTTCAACTACATACTTAAGTTTTGCCAACAAATCTCCTCTCTTCATTTTCCATGTGTTACAATCACGTTGTTAGAACTAATAGGCACACCATTACCAGTAGCATTTTCTTAGGTGTTACACTTTCTTCTTACTTGTGATCTTATGTGTCCAGCCCGTGGGATTGTCCGAAGTACTATATATTAAGAGTGGTTCATTCAGCAATATTCACATTCCTTCAAATTAGTCTTAATTGCTTTGTAAGTAGTTCTCAAAAGGACTCGATAATTAAAAAAACAAGAAATAGACGTAAAACAATCAAAATACCCTAAAGAAGACATAAAACAGAAACCATATACTTTCATGCTTTGTAGTAGAATATCTTTAAAGGTTTACTTCCATTGATGAGGATAATATGGAAATTTCCATAAGCTAAGAAAGGTAGTTGCCTCAAAGGTGGGAAAGTGGGCAACTGTTAGAGGTGGTAAATTGGTAATTCAACTCATTCAAAAGTAAACAGGTCATTTTGAGTTATATTTTTCCACAAACGAGTCAAAATTAGCTTAGATAATGATCACACAAAAAAGGAAAAAAAAAAAAGAAAGAATTACCTTCCCGACTTGGAGAAATGGCCAGCACCCATCTCACATTTAAACAACAACACATTCTTGTCCGTTTTCATCTCTCTCAACTTGGCAACAAACTTAGCAGGTTCAGAATAAAGTACACGTGGATCTGCAAAAACACACGGTAAGTAAAGTTAAATGACATGATAAACCCCATTTCAGTTGATGACTTTTGACAAATGGGCAATTATTTCTGTTAAGCTGCCTAAAGTAAGCCCCAAGAGGATTCTGATCATAGCAGCATAAATGAGTAATTCTAGCAACATAAACAGCAAGCATAAAACGTCATCACATTAATACAAGAAAAATGAAATGTGTAAGCGTACCATTTAATCCAGCAGTAACAAGTATGGCCGGGTAATTTTGAGCTTTTACCTGTTCAAAAGAAAAAACCGTAGGTAATTAGCTCCAACAGTTGATAATTTATTGGATGGTTCTCATTATGGCCTTCAACTATTAATGCCACATAAATAGACGATGAAAATGAAACATTGGCACTCACATTGTCAACTGGTGAATATGATTTCATGTAGAAATAAAACTCTTCTTTACGAGGATCACCCCACTCCTGCAATAAAAATTTTCAACCACAAGAAATCAGCTTTAAAACAAATCTATAAGACCACCACAAGAAATTGCTTATTTTAGGTTTTGTTTTACTATGATGGCCTAATGGCACAGATCCTGCATTTTTCTTTTTAGTGATCTAAGGTCTAACTATTTAGTGTTAATAATGGTTTAATCTTCTAACTTTTACTCAAAAGTCATTTAACTTATTTTTTCATGTTATATTCCTTAACTTTAGCTGAGTTAATGTTTTAATCCCCTTAACTTTTTGAAAAAAAAAGTTAAATTCCTTAACATTACTCGAGTTAATATTTTAACCACTCAAACTTTCTATTGAAATTTGAAACTCATTCTATGGGTCAAACCATTAACCCACTCAAAATTTAGGAAATAAAGCATTAACTCAACAAAATTCAAGAATTATGACATTCGAAAGAAAATTAAGGGGTTTACAACATTAACTCAACTATAGTTAAAGTTATAACATTTAAAAAAAGGGTTAAAACTTTTGAACAATTTTAAACTAAAAGCTTGGGAATTGAAGAAGTATTATCCCAATTTATTGATAAGTTTGTGATTTTCTGCTTTTCAGTATCACTAAACTCTTATTCCAGGTAGAAGCCTCAATCTCCTAACCTCTAGTCAGCCAACAGGATTGTTAGGCATGTATTCAGAAGTTTGTAAACATGCATCTCTGGAAATTTATATACTAAGATGTTTAATTTGTCATAAGTTATATTATTATCTTATAAACGTATTTGTAAAGAATTTGCAAAAAAGAACATTAAACACCTCCCATTCTGCTGTTGTTAAAGGAATTGTTGGATCAAGCATTGTAGTCACGACATCTACAAACGGTACTCCAGCTACAGCTGCCTTAAATAAATCAGGTCGCATATTTAGAACAGCACCAATAAGCAACCCTCCTGCACTTCCTCCATATATGGACAATTTTTCTTTCGTACAATATTTCCTCTTTATTAGATACTCTGCACAGTCAATAAAATCTGTGAAAGTATTCATTTTTTGTAGATATTTTCCGTTTTCATACCACTTTCTCCCCATTTCTCCACCACCACGAATGTGGGCAATTGCATATATAAAACCACGGTCCAACAAAGACAACCTTGATGCTTTGAAACTAGGATCCACACATATCTGCAAGAATCTTGAGACATATCGGTTAGAGTAGGTGTATAAGTGTATTTGAGTAAAAAAAATTGTTTTTTCTAGATAATTTAAAAAACCTTTTTTTTGAAAAAAGTCTATCTACTTACGTAATCACATCAAAAACAGTACAAAAGAAATCATGTTATGACAACACATGTATAATTGAGGGACCAATAAAGAAAGTAGCTAACAATATAAATAAAACTAGAAATGAAGTCATAGACCCAAGAAGAAAACATTTTGATTCTATTATTTAAAATCAAAACTTTCTTTTTATTTTCTTTTTTAAAAAACATTTCAGGCTCACACTTTACTACTGTCGATCGAACATCCTCGGAAAACACACACACACACACAATGGAGAAAAACACGCCGGTCAGAAAACCTCACACTTCAACTGCAGATCTGTTGACCTGGTCGGAAAATCCCCCCGCCGATTCTCCGGCCACAGGAGCTTCCGCCACCCGATCCTCTGCCCGGTCCCATCAGGTACGAATATATATATATATAATGTATGTATCTATGATATAAGCTATAATAATAAGAAATGGGGATTCAAATGGAAATGCAGCCATAAGATGGAATAAGTAAAGTGGTGTTTGGACAAATTAAAGAGCAAAAGCGGCGGGTATTTCGTGCGGGAGGCGCGCACTTTTGAAACAAAATTTATACATTATTTATATAGTATTTACAAGTTATAACACATAAAATACTAAAACACCTTCAAATATACATACAAAACACCTTTTAAGTAGCAAAAACACCTTTATGTAACAAACAATCTAGTATTCAACTTTTATGGCAAAAATTCATGAGCAAAACAGTTGATTGTACAAAAAGCGCATGGATTTTTTGTACAAAAAGCGCATGGATTTTGACCAAAAGCGACAACAGCTGAGCCTTAGGACTCCTTCGGCTTAAACAAGCCTAAGGTGCGCTTTTTAAAACCAAGGCAAGAATAGATGAAATTGTATCACCGATTCACCGGAGGTAAAAGTTCAAGCATGCAATTGGATGACAAGCATGAGATGCCTATAGACAATAAGTTACAAAGTTATACACAAATTTATTAGCACAACTAAAGGTACATACTAGCTGGTCTTGGATGACATATGCAATTGAGAGTAATTGACTAGAACTGTTGAGAACATACTAGTGGAGTTGCTGACTTGCTGGTGCTATATCATGGATTTCTTTCTTTGATTAAACAATACAAGTGACTAATCATCATTCTAGCTTATTACAACCATTTTGATAACTTCTAGATTACGATTCACAGCTAGAAAAGCCAACATGTATGTGGAAAGCAGCATTGCTTAGGAAGCAGGTAATTGACTATTCATGACTGTGCTACGATGCAATGGATTACACACATTAAATGAATATAAACATGAAACAAATTATAACATATACAAAAAAGGGTTTGTTATTTACTATCTCGCACTGATACATATAATCATAACATTGTATCAACATGTCAGCCAGCATAACAGTACTAACAAAATCTAGCACCACCGCTAATTCTCGAGGTGCACAAAAAGAAGTCCAAATGATATGGAAACATGTAGGGTTAACATTTTGCACTTGATAAGAGAAGATGCCATAGCCATATATGCTTGTGACAGAAAAAACAAAAAACATTATGTAGAAGTAAAACCTGGCACATGTATTACCTCGTATGATCCATAGCCATAAAGTAACAAAGGATCTGACCCGTCAAGCTTGACCAGATCCTTTTGATAGGCAATTGATATAGGAACATGAGTGCCATCTTGAGCAATTGCCCACTCTCTTTTGGTTACATACTTTGCGGCATCATAACCACCGAGTACCTAATTTCATAATAATAATAATAATAATAAAAAGAGTCCATTACACCTAATATATAAGATTTTACATCTAAAACGGACAAAACCGTGGACTTTTTAGCATTACTCTACAAATATGCATCCTTATTACTTGAAACATATCAACATTGAAATGCCTAAGCGTGAGTGACTAATGATACATTGTCAGAACATATCATAATATGAATTTTAATTCAGATATAAATTGTATACACAAATTGCCAACTTAAGTTTATATATGAATTCACTGATTTTCTAGTTTCATCATATACTCCCAATCAAGCTTATACTTGCAGCTTAATTCATACATCAAATATGAGCTTTAATCAAAAACAACTAAAAGATCGAACAGAAACAAAAAGAAGAAATGGAAATTTAATAGAAACTAGCAAGCAACTTACTGTTTCAACTTTCTTCAAAACTGAAACACCTGTACGCATATCATAATCGTATGTAGAAGGGGGGATTCTCAGAGAGCTATATTGAAACCGCAATACACTCGAAAAAAATTGTGACTCTGCCGGCTTTACTGAATAAACAGGATCAATAAAATCTACAGCACGGCCACCTTGGAGAGTGTGAAGTGGTTCACCAACAGCTGGAAGAAAAAAAACGGTTACCCGTGGTAGACCCTCTTCACGCTCATAAACAACAAGGTGGTCACTAAAAAGACTTATGTCCTGTATTTTTACACTGGAACAAAACAAATCAGAGAGAGAAAAGATAAACAAAGACATAGAAAAAGTATGAGCCGGGAAAAATATACATAGACAATAGACAAACAAAACTTGACAAATAATAGAGAGACAAACTAGTAAGATAATCACCAAGGGACAGCGTCAACCAAGTAACCATCGGTATGTAATATGCTTCATGATGTATTATATATTTTAAAACCTAAGATAACTAAGTAACTTAGAAATTTGAACTAGTTGTCCTAAGACAAAAGATGATGGGTTGATATAACTGCCACAAACCCACCCCAACCCTGATCCAGACAACCTGTCTAAGACACTAACCAGTAAACACAGCCACCCCCCCATGATTAAAATATTATCAGATGCATGCTAAATAAAGCTAGACCGCAGCCTGAAAAACCACTGACAGCTATCCTCACATGATTAAAATATCGTCATGTGACAAATGAATTTTAGAAAATCAAGTAAAAACTGAATTACACAGTCAATTTTGTGTGTAACATATGATCAAAAACATTAATACAACATTAGCATAATTTACACGGAGAAGGCAAAATTTAGTAGGTTGTGTGCATTAAGAATACACTTTCGATGACTTCCAACTCGTTTGACCCATCCAACCTATTATTAATTTTCGTTTTTTAGCAAACTTTTTTCCTGCTTAATTAAAAAATAAGTTAATGCCATGGTTGAGATTGCAGAAATTTATCATTCCCCCTTTATAAGTAGTAAACTTGAAAGTTCACTGGTACCTTTCTCTGTGAGGAAGTAGAACTGTAGTTGCATTTACATCGTCCAGTGGACAGGCTAATAGTTCTGAATTGAAGGCCTCCTCACTCCTCCTTTTAATGAAAAAATGATTACCACGGTGGCTGATGGATGTATCAATGCCCTCTGCTCGAGGTGTCAAAACCATAAGGCCTTTCTCAGGCTTTGACATATCCAAATAGAAAATAGACCTTGTAGTTTTGCTTTCAGATCCGACAAACAAATATCGTTTGCTCTCGGAAGCTTCAAGATCTAGAGAAAATGTATCATCCAATTCGTGATAAAGACATGCATCAGTTGATTGATTTGTACCCAACTTATGAAACCAAACCTGAAACCACCGACGTACGAAGTCAGAAACCAAAATGTAATACTTATTTGAGCTAAAAGAGAAAGAAAGAAAAACTAGGACGTAAAATTGACGTTGCATTGTGGTTGCTTTATGTTCATCACAATTAAGTGCTTCCTCATAATTATTTGTAAAGTCGCCTAATATATTCATCTACCGTCTTTTCGCATTCTTTTGTATCTTCATATAAGTAGAGGTCATGATAACATATGCAAGCTTTAAAAGGCTAACCACAATAAAAGAAACACAAAAATGCTTAAGCAAACAATTTTTCTAAGTTAAAATCATATGTTGATTATAATTACATAAGTATAGTACACCAATCAAGGTTCAGTCTACCTGACTCAAAAACTAGTACCTTATATGGTCTCAGAATGTCATCCATGGAGATGTATAGCAAAGCATCATCACCAACCCATTCAAAATAGTCTGTTACGCCAACCAATGGCTCACCCACTGGTAAACGAGTCTCGGCATTCATAACATAAATGGTATAGATCTCATCTCCTTTAGTGTCTTCAGCATAAGCTACTAATTTATGATTTGGACTGACCTAAAGATGGAGCAAAAGGTTAATATGTGAGAAAAAAAATATAAGTTTGATTCCAGTCCGAACCGCTTATTTCTTGCTATCAACAAAGAAAATTCAGTCTCACCTTAAAAGCACCAATGCTATAGTATGCGTGATCTTTAGCATTGACATTTTCATCCAAAATCACATGTTCTGGAGAAGCTTCTGGTCCTGTTGGCATTATATCATCAACAGATGGCACGGGTGCACCATTTTCTACAAGGCGGCGGCAATGCTGTACATACTCCTTCCCCTCCAAAGTCCGCTCGTAATAGTAATAAGGCCCTTTGCGTAGAGGTGCAGATATGTCATCCTCTTTGATGCGGCCTCTTAACTCGGCATATATCTGATCTTCCAACTGTTTGGTTCCTAAAATTTGAAACACTCTTGTTTTAGAACTTTAGAAAGATCGGGGGTAAACAATGTACACTTAAAGAGGATTTTCGAAAAAGATATACAAGTAACTAAAAGGCAAATACAGTTAAGATTGTTACATGAATAGTCCTACTTGTTTGATTTCTAGTTCTTTCTCAAGCACCATAACAAGTAGATTGTGAATTATCTAAAGCATTACAGATCTGTCCCAAATTTACCCATTTCTTGACTTTTCCCGCCCTAGTTTTTTTTATAACTAAATCTCCATTGTTCCGTTTTAATATGTTGTTAACATATTAAATGTCGTTATCAATGGGATGGTTTTCGTACCGACCAACGAGTACCAAAACCGAAATAAGCCCAAATTAGGAACCGAAACTCCTTATCGACACGGGATTTCAGTAATTAGTTACCCATCTTGTACCGAATTTGGGATAACAAATTTCCTTACTATGCTAGAAACAAATTTCCTGCCCTAGTATTTAACCAAATCTCTGTTGTTCCGTAGTAAAGTTTTGATAAGTTGTATAATGTAATGTAGTTATCATAATTCAACTTGACATCTGACAAATTGCCTTGTGTGGTTTTTAAACATGAACTTTTGTTCAATACCATAGTCATATACATATGCCTCTATAACTTATATATACGAGTAATTTCCAAATGGTTAGCATCTCCAACCAAAGAGGGGTCAACGTTAAGTCAAAGCCTTTGCTTCTGATAATAATAATAGATACATATTCTTCTCTTCCATATATAGATGGGTTAATTCCATAAAAATATTTACACGAAAATAGATGGGTTAATTCAAAGTCAAGTGTCAAAACTGATGACGTAGCATCGGTGACGTGACACTTAACGATCTATGTCTGTCAAAAACTAACGATATACCCTTTATTATGAATTTTTTGAAAATAGGATGCTTTAAATAGACGAAAACAAAATAAGTTACTTTTAATAGGAATTTCATGTAAATAAGTTACCTGAAACTTTCCCTATATAGATAGATAGAATGATAGATAGTAACCTTTGAGGTCCATGTTGTGCAGTCACACTTCCACCACAAGTAAAAAAAAAGGGCCGGATAAGGAAGATTACCAGACATAATGGAATCAGTGTAAGAATTTTCTTGATGAAGATACGAGAGAACTTGGGGATTAGAGCGCGAATCATCGCGTAGCCAATAGTAATTGTCGACCCTCACATCTCCGAACTTTTCCATCTCGTGTTTCACTTTCTTAGCCACCGGAGGCTGAGGAGCAGCCATGACAGTTGTGCGGATGATAATATTTCTTCTATTACTATTTCTTATTAATAATAATGTGTGAGATAAGGGAGAGATTCCCAGGTTCATTTTGGGCCGATTGCACAATTGATAAACATTTTAGTATTTCTTCTCACTTTTCCCAGCCTTACTGTACAGTCTTCTTTCTTAGATAATTTTCGCACTTGTGTTTGTTTTGTTTCCCCTTTAATTATAGCAAAAACGGGTAAGTTTGATTAACTAAACATATATTTATGGAAAAATTACTAATTCTTCTAATAAAATAACATAAAAAATCTTCCGGTATCCATTAATTTTTTTTCCTAACTTTTTCATTAATTTTTTTACATGTAATCATCTAATAATTAAAAGATTTTTTATGCTATTTTATTAAAAAGATTAATTATTTCCTTATATTTATTGACTTTTATTTAACTTTTTTATACTCCCATTTAACAAATCATTAATTAGCATGGTAGAAACAATTTGCTTTTGTTACTGGTCTTGTCAAAGGCGGATTTAACATGGCAGACATGTTTAAATCTTAAAGAAATCGTGTTTACAAACGTAGTAGCAACAATCACCTTATCAAACTTGGGTAGTTTTTTAAACCTATCATTTCTTGTATCGCTGTATATTGATAGATAAGGGTTTAGCAATGACATATGTTTCGCAAACTAGGGTATAAATGGGTCAAAAAGAAGACCGGGGTTTATGAAATTCACTACATTGTTTTTGGCTTTTTTTTAAGTCATTATTTTAACAGACAAATTCACTAATTAAAAAAACAATCAAGTAAAATGCTATAAAGACACCCCATCGTGGTTTTGCAAAAACTTTCTTTAAGTATTGAAAAAGCTATTTAAGCTTAGATCGCTTAGGTAAAAAAAAACATAAAATAAAGTTTAAAAGTTTTAACTAAACGCAGTTTATAAAAAAAACAAAATTAAATAAGGTTAAGCAAAACCCCTCTAGAAATGAATACCAAATAGTTACTTGGTTCAGTTTGATTTGACTTTAAAAAAAAAAAAAACCTTAGATTGTTTTGATTTCCACTTTTACAACTCAAAATCTTATTGGGTTGACTTATTTGATTCAAGAATCAAGATGGGTGTGAAACAGTAATAATGTTTTTATGTTTTGATTACCTAATAACAAGAACGAAGAAAATTAGAAAAAATTAGTGGAGTCTTTTTGTAAAAAATCAAATATATAATTAAAAATATTGGTAATTAGATGAGCAAGTCCAAAACACACTCAACTTTATCGTCAACTTAGAAAGTGTAGGTTCATATCGTTAAATGGATGATTAAACACTTAAAAAGAATAAAAGTAACGAAAATTAAGAACACGGTTAATTTTCAATAAATTTTTTATTAATGAATAATCAAATAATTACAAAAAGTATGCGGAATAAAAGGTTTAAAAAAACAACTTAATCCTAATTTACTTTTATTGAAATACGGGTTCTATGGTGTTTAATTCGTAGCTGTAATTGTAGTTTGTTTTCCTTTCATCATGTGCATATTTTTATTTCTATTCGTCATATTTTTATTTAATACCTTAAACTTAGGACTGACTAACCGCTTATTAATGTTCACTTAATTCAAAATTCTCCTCTTTTAAAAAGAAAGTGTCTAAAGAAACCCCCAATATACTAAATACACACCTATGTAATCATTAATTTAACTAATTATCTCATTAAATATCTTTTTTTTCTTCCTAATCATTAAATATCTCATTAATTAAAACCTCATTTGTTATCTTTTTCTCTAATCTAACCATCTTTTAACTTTATTTCATTAATTAACACAACATATATATTTTTTAATAAACTTTTTTTTAATACTTTATATAAATATCTTTTTTATCTTTATATATAATTGTGTGAGTAATATTATTAATAAAATTATTTTTCCATAAAAGTCCACTTTATAAAAAAACTTATTAAGATATATATATATATTAAAACATTAAGAATCCTAGCCTTTTAAAGCCTTCTTTTAATCTAAACCTAATTTTAAATATTGTCACATAGGATTTTATCATACGTGGCATCTCCATACATTTTTTTTTATAATATATTTATTTTATAACCTTTATTTATTCTCAAAATAATCTATTTTATTTTATTAAATATAATATAATATATTAATCATAATTATATACACAAGATAAAAAAAATAATATCAAAACTCATATTAAAAAAAAAAAGTAGTAACGTCCATGCATCTACTAAATTGGCACACATATTTGACAAAAATAATATTATTTATTAAAATATACAACTTTAAAGACTATATCAAATTTTAGAAATTATTTTAATATATTATTAGATTATATATGACCAATCAATTTTGTTGTTTTTTTTTTTTTTTTCCTTTTTGCCAAAACTTTAACTAAAGTTGGTTGTTATTCTAATCACAAAACAAAGTCTATTATATAATAAAAAGCAAAAACTATAATGATTTTCTCTTATTTATCTTATTGGGTTTTTTTTTACTTATTCGTATTGTATTTATGTGTATTTCATATGACTAAATTTATGTGTATTTTATATGACTAAATTTTTGTCATGTTTGGTTTTTTACTTTGTACATATTATTACGTTTGATGAATAGATAACATGCTACATTATCGATTTACGTTTGATTTGTTGTAGTGTTAATCTATAAGGTGAATACATTTTTACGCGATTTATGGCTACACAAATGGTGTTGTTGATGATATCAAAACATCTTAGGTTAAATGTTCTTAGAAGGGATGTGTAATCACTATAGTAGGTTAAGTGACTGTGCTATCGACATGTCCGAAAAAACAGAGGTGACCAGAGTGATACATGAATTAACCATGAACTATAACATAATCAATTTTTACATAATAAACCTATAGAATAACTATTTACAAATGTATAAAATCTTTTTAGCTAGCCGCGCATTGCGCGGGATATACCTAGTATATATATATATTGTGTTAATGAAATAAAATTATGAAATTTTTTTTTTATGTTATGGTATACAGCTCACAACCGGTATTCCACCAAATAAAGTTAGTCTATTTTTGATAATAACAGATTACAGTATTCTATATTACAATATTAAATTACCTTTAACTTACGTAGCATTAGTGCATGTGTTATCCATGTAATTAATACGGACGTACATATATACAATATCTAAATTAAATTTTAAAAGCACACAAGTACATATATGCGCACATATGTTTTTAGTTGAGTTTAATTATTACCAAAATGTGATATTTTAAAAAAAAATTTTACTGAATAAGAAAGAGTAGTTGTAAAAAATAATTACCAATTAAGAGTTTTGAATGTTGAAAAGTAATTACCAGATACATAGAAGTTTTGTGTGTTCTATTTTTTCTAGCGCGCTCTTCATCCATTTTATATTTATGTGCGTGTACTTCCCTTATATATATGTGCGTACTTTCCAATATACATTTTCCAAATTTAAGAATACTTTTTTTTGAACAGCTATTATTTTTTTTGAAAGATGCTTTGGCGAGACGCCTAGGCAATAATAGATTACAAAACAGTTACAAAAGGAACGAAGGACTCGTTAGCCATATCAGCAAAAAAAAGTTAGACTTCCTATCCCGATTAGATATCCAACAATATGACATAGAAATAATGGACCGGAAAACATTATCGCATGAATCATCAGTGGCCCTATAAAATTCAAGAATATTTTATAATGTCAATAAAAGAAAGTATAAGCATATAAAACTTATATGATAAAAGGCTATATATACTTTTGGTAGAGGTTCATCCTTGAGAAATTACACGATGACTTATTCACTTATTTATCAGACATGTTTTTATTATATGTTCTTCTATAACTTATATTAGATTGGGGTAACATCACAAATCTACAGGTGATGGTGTATCCACCGTCACCCAGGATAAAGCTTTATCCTAGAAAGACTAAGATGTCACTCAGGGTATCACATAACCCGGGAAAAAGAAGATAAACACGAAAAGATATGATTATATCACTTCCTTAAATAAGGGAGATCGTTACCAAAGATAAAAAAACGCGTTTGAGACTTTCTCTCCACGAAAAACCACTATAAAAGGGAGAAAACCCTAAATCATTATCATGATATTCACCAAGGGAAAAACCCTAAAAACACATACAAGATCCACGGGAAAAACCCTAAGAGATCTAAATACATCTAAACCGGCGTACAAGGGAGGAAAACTCTTACCAACAGGAAGTCACCGTCAAATCCATCAAACACCTCCAAATCTAACTTAATCCATTGTACAAACAATTGGCGCCATTCTTGGGACAATCGCTACTCATCACCACAACCTGCGCCAAAAAGGTTAAAATCCAGAAAATTTTTCTCACAAAAATCACAAAAACGTTCAGATTCCCTGTTTCGACACTCAGATCCCAATAATGTATGCTGACAAAGATTCCAGTAAAGCAAACATGAAACGAAAAGATCCAGAAGACTCGCAAATCCAATCCAGAGATCTATGTTTTCCCGCTTTGGGAAAAAAAAGCCAGCAAAGATCCATTACTAATACAAGCACAAATATTTTATATTTCGGTACGAAGAGTATATATCGATAATGGAAGCGAATGCGACATTATATATGAACATTGCTTCCTGCAATTACCAAAAGCAATAAAGGCAAGAATGACAAACCCCACAAGCCCACTCGCATGATTTGCCGGAAACCGCGTATGTCCCCTGGGGGAAATAGATCTCGATGTTACCCTGGGGAACGGAACGGAAACCCTAGATTTCACTGTAGTGCCAGCACCCTCACCATACAACCTTCTCCTGGGAAGACCAACAATACAACGAATGGAGATGGTACCTTCCACAATTCATGCCATGGTACTATTCCAAACA
Organism: Erigeron canadensis; assembly: GCF_010389155.1. NCBI lineage: Eukaryota > Viridiplantae > Streptophyta > Magnoliopsida > Asterales > Asteraceae > Erigeron > Erigeron canadensis. The sequence continues at coordinate 46,803,542 of NC_057761.1, read as the reverse complement.
AAATCAGGTGTGGGAATGATAAAATCAAGTTATGATCAGATAAAACAAATTAGCGAGGTCAAAAAGTCAAAGGAGGAACTAGAAGAAGTGAAGATACCCAACCAGAACGATCAGACTTAGGATAATGACAAGGTACTCGTAAACCCAGCCTTTCCAGATCAACTAATGAATCATATGCTAGAATATAATTGTGCACGAGTAGCTCACCCGATCATATTTCAATAGAGTAACACCTTAGGGGGAAACTTATAAACATAAGAAAAACCTTTTTTAATGAAAATTGAACCCATAACCCATAATCATCTAAATATAGGGTTTATGAGAAAAGTGAATATGGGGTTGTCACACACCTAAGTTGGGTAAAAACCTCTCATATATTAATATGTTAATTATAATGAATAAATGATGGGCCCTCTGATTTTTATGGAATAAAAAATTAAGATTTGAGAGATTTTTCACCCAAGTAGGATGGTGTTGTCCCACACATTCACTTCCCCCAAGATATATTATTCAAAGGTTATGAGTATGGTTGAACTATCTCATAGTTGTTAAACATCGACATAACTTAATATTATAAGACTTTTATTAATAAGTCCGGGTTGAACCTGAGTTAATTAGCTAGTGAAATATAAAAAATAAACAATAAATGTAATGTAGTTTATTGTTCAGACTAACCTAAGAAAATGAAATAAAAGTTAACTAATTAAGAATGAATAAAAACATATAACAAAAACTAACATAAATTAAATTTAAAAACTTAAAGTGAGTTAAATAAAATTAAAACAATAAAACAAACAAAAGTTTAGAAATTCAGAACAAAAATAGTTTATTATAATTAAAAAATATAAACTAAGAAAATAATAATAATTTTTAAAAAGAGTCGAAAAAAGAAAAGTTGGAACGTGCAGTATATCTCTTTTTAAGTCCATAATTATTTTACTATGTTTTAATTTGGGATAAATTTACGTAGTATGAATTAGTAAGTTTATTAAAGGATGGTTTATTTTAATTAATTAAATATTAGTTATTATAATATAATTTGGTAAAAAATCTAAATATGGAATATGATGTAAGAAAATTATCTAAAGGTTATTCAATTTTGCTTTTCATCTAAAGGTTATGTTTTTTTTAAAAAGAATTTAAGAGACTCTTTTATTATTATTAAGAGATCTTCTATATAAATAAAAAAGAATTGTTTCTAGAAACTTTTTACCTATGTGGCATGCCACTAATTTTTCATAAACTATTTTTAAAAATATATGATGTCATAACAGATTTTCTTTTATTTTAAAAACTATTTTTTATATTAGGCAATATGTCATTTCTTTTTTTTTTAATATTATTTTTTTAACCTTAATTATTTTTAGATAATATGAAAGATAATATCCTAACTCTTTAACTTTAGTTTCATATCTACCATTGATTTATGATAGTTAATTTTTAATTTTTCATCATCCTAATCGGTTTTATGTATTAATGTTAATCATTACAAGTATGTTGCTAACTCTGTATCAAATTATAATGTATTGACAACAAATTAAATACATTTTTCTATATATTTTTTGGTTTTAAGTTTTTAATTAAACGTCCCGAGTTAAACCCGAGTTTATTAGCTAGTAAATTTAAATACAAACATTGTATAACAATAATCTGTATAACCTTTATGTTTGAGTTGTCACATATACTTTCACAAATCAATGTAAAGTTATGAAAATCATTTAAGCAATAGTAATTTTCTTTGAATATATTAACCCAAACTATGACACGACAAACTATACATTGTTTTAACTTTTCTAACATCTTGTCATCAGATTTCCTAGTCATTATCATTCAAAATTTACTAATGAAATCATAATAATATTTAGCTTAACTATATTTCTTTTCATCGATTAGAACCCATTTCTCACTTAAACTTAAATTATAGTATTGATCATCATTTTTAGACCTACTAAGTCATTAAAGTTATTTCCAAAATAATACCATATAATTATGTCATTACTATATTAACCTAGCAAACCTAGAATTTTAAACGATACGATAAAGTTCGTGAAATACTCGAAATTGACTCGCAAATTACTCAAAATCGACTCGGTCTTAGTCGAGTCGAGCTCGAGCTACTCGAGTAGACTTTTGAGTCGAACTCGTGCCTCAATATATCCTACTCGAAAAGTTCGCGAGCTTTATCGAGCTTGTGCTTATTTACAATATTATCCTTGAATATGATATATTTTTTACATAATTACTTTTCTACCGATCCGAGCTTAATCGAGTCGGGCTTGAAGTTGTCACGCTTATTGGACTAATTTGATTTGAAACTTAATTTAATTCTTAATCAAGTCAAGCCGAGTCGAGCTCAAAAGTATTGACCATATGGCGAGCTCGGGCTTCGAGTTTTACAATCGATTTGAGCTCGAGCTTGACATCGTGTCGGCTCGATTACACCCTAAGCAAACCCACTTTTAAGTATATTATCGTCCCCGCCAAAACAACTCAATTTACCACTTATACTAATTCTATACATCTTATGAAATTTATTCATATTTAACTACCAAGCTCACTATAAATAATGATAGTAATACTTAAAAAAATTTAAAACCTAAATTAAATAAGCTAAACTTTACCTAAAATTCTTGTTAAAATGTACACATAAACAATATGATTGAATACTGTGCTTTCCTTCTTTTCTCGTGTCTCCATCTCAACGGTCATACGCATAATAATGTATCCAAGATGCTTTAACAATTAGTAACTAACTACTAGCATTGTATCCGCGCGATGTGGCGGCAGTTTTGTGGTTACGACGATTGGTGGTGGCGACGGACTGTTGTTTGTGGTCGGTGTAAGTAATTTGTGTAATGTAATTGATGTAAATGGGTAATGGAGATATTTTAGAAGATAAATGATTGATAATGTAAATTAATTTATTAAGGGTAAAATAGTAATTTTGTATCTAACATTTTTATGAGAAAAAAAGTGATAATTATTATATTTTAGTATAAATATTATTATTATTAAAATTATTATAAATTTTTCCTTTTGTTTTCGAACCGCAAATCACACGTCCATATATACCATTCACATTGAGTTTTTACTAGAGTATTATTAGTTTAAATATAAATTTCCTTAAAGGGGAAGATACTTTGCGAAGTTTTGTTACTAAAAAGAATTTTGATTCTTAATTGGGATAAGATGGAGAGCTTGAGTTAAAAGAACAAAATTAGTCTTAACTTTGACACTATGACGTGGCGTTGTAAAATTCATTTTAATAACGAGCATAGTACCCGCGCGTTGCGGCGGTTAGAAGGCGATGACACTATAAAAGGGAGGCGGTGGTGGAGATCGAGGGAGACGGTAAAAAAAGAGGGCGTCGCAGAAGGTGAAAGAAGGTTGATGAGAGAGTGTAGTAATTAAAAAGAATGGGGGAAAGATGATATATAAGGGTTTTATGTTTAAGTAGGGGTGTAAGGGGTATTATGAGAATGCTGAAAAAAGTGCTTAATTTCCTAAAATAAATGTTCAATATGTTTTATAAGTGAGTATAGATAGTTGTCTTAAATGAATTAATGAAAAAGTAAAGTGTAATATTGAAAAACCAAAGGGACTGAAAATGCAAAAGAAAAGCTTCTAAGAGCACTCACAATGGTTTCGTTCTCGTTCGTCCACGCCTCGTTCTCGCTTGAGGGACGAGCGCACACGGTTAGGTGTGGCTCGTCCCGGTGTTCGTTCTCGCGCCTTCGTCTTCCAGAAACGAGCCGTTGCCTTCGTTTTTTTTTCTTTTTTAACTAACGGTTATGTTTTAAATTTCAAAAAAATTTACACAAATGGCCCCTAAAACGGCTGATTTGTAACTTATACGAATTTGACACTTTTGGTCCCTATTTATCATATATATATATAACCCACACACATTTACACAAACCATAACAATTTATCTATTAAAAAACACACACATTTGAAAGTTAAACATGGCAAATAACATTCCAAACATGACCGTTCACGCTGCAAAAATGGGGATGCAAGACCACATGCTTGAGACTGATGCGAACAGATCTGCAGTTAACAATGTCATTGACAACTTGACTGCCAACAAAGCGACACTCGCAGCCGAAATTGAACGACTTGAAGCTGCAGAACTTGCTTGCAACGCCGTTGAAGTTGAATAAATTATTTATCTTCGGCAGCACATCGACTGGCACACACAAGCTATTTTCCAGCTTACCGCAGCTACTAACACGTTAAACCACACTATAGATCACGCATTATACTGGCAAGGCGCTATCGGTGGTGGTCGTCATGATGATTATCTGACCAATCATGGGGAGGAGTACGCATCTACGCAACCAGGCGACCGTGTCGGTTCTCCTGAACGCTATCCGTACATTCATCGCAATGACGGCGACAGTACTGTGGACTCGGACTACTCCGAGGCTTAGTCTTATGTATTGTGTTAGTGCTAAGTGTGTTTATTAGTAACGTGTTAGTGCTAAGTGTGTTTATTAGTAACGTGTTCGTATTATGTAGTAATGTTTTTATTTTACTGTATTGTATGTTATTTATTAATGAAATTTTAAGTGCGTTTTTATTAAATTATTGAAGTTGTATAAGTTAGAGGGTTAAAAGTGAATAATTAAATAGATGGTAGAATATTGGGTTGGAAATGTAAAGTTATATAAATGGTGGGTCCTAGACTAGTCCTTGCATTGTGGGTGTTTTGGGGGATTAGTCATTGGTTAGTCATTGGGCTGATATGGAGCTGACAGAGACTAGTTCCTGAAGAATGAGTGTCTACGACTGTGAATGCTCTAATGCATGTGACTTCTTATCGGGAGCACAACATGACGAAAATGACTGAAAGGGTTTTGCATATAGCCATTGTCGACAAATGAAACACCAAAATGTAATAAAAAAGAACTTGTTAATTGTTATCAGAGGACATTATTACTACCGTATAATAAAATAACAAAATTGAAATATTTACCATTGTATAGTAGTTTGTTTGATGTTTTTCATTTTATTTTGATGTCTAACAGGATATTCCGCTTTAAAGATCATGAAGCTATATTTTATTCCTATATTATATAAGTTTTTGTCGTTTTTAAAAGTTGAGGGTTTGATGTTATCATTTTGTTTTGTACGTAAATGTAAATGTAAATGATGAGGGGAAAGGTTTGTGGTGGTGGGATCCAATAAGAGATACGTGTAGGGATTTTGTTACTGTTAGAGCAGGAAAAGGGAAGTTAATTGGTTGATATCTTTAAGGATGGTTTGTCTTTGGTCGTTGGTAAAGGGCTGGAAAGACTGATCATGACAATTCAAGTTACATTTTTTGGGAGCAATGACAATAGTTTCCTAGTATAGGATATTCATTTTTTAAATTTTTTTTCATTTAACCTTCAATTTTTTTAAAGAGTCACTCTATAGAGGTTTGGTTTGTAAGCCGTAAATGTCAAGGGTGCAGTGTTAAATTTTAGCACATCGGTAAGTTCAGCTTTCAATAAGAACACACCATGTGACCTGTTAGTTTTTTTTGCCAAAACTTGCCAAAAGATGCCATAACAAAAGGTACAATAAAATAATTCTTGTCAAAACTTATCAAAATACCAATAACCGGAAAATTAATCGATTGTCAGATATTGTAAAAGCAGCCTTTTTTTAATAAAAAGTAATAGTTGAGCTTAGAAAATGGGGGTCGAGAATTCAGAAGTCGAAGACACGATGACTGAACCCGAAGGTTTACCCCAAATTAAATAAAAGATTATTATTATGATATTTTAATGTATTTTTTTTGTTGTTCATATAATATAAAACTTATATTTTGTTATGAAATATTTATTTGATATTATTTCTGAGTGGATTATAATTGTATTTTGATCTCTAAAAGGGGCATGTCACTTCGTTCGTACCTTCCTAGCTTAGACTTGCAACTTCACTTACTTTATGGTCTTGCTGCCTTTTTTCTAGCGGAAGCTAAGCGCGCTAAGAAAGGTTGCTTTTGTCGGCCTTTATGTGCATTCAATTATTACTATATATATATGGGGAAGTGAAGCTAGAGTTGCCACACACCCAACTTATGTGAAAAACCCCTCACATCTTGATTTTTTATTTCATAAAAATCATGGGGCTCAATCATTTATTTAATATACAAAAAATAAGTGAGAGATTTTTCATCAAAATTGGGTGTGTGACAACTCCAGACTCACTTTTTCTTATATATATAGGTAAAAGTGAATATAATGTTGTTTGACATGTAAGTTTAGATGTGGAACCTCCTCATTTACTAACTACTTAATATTTTTGTTTAATGAATAAATGTTTAGTCTTTCATGAACTTTATGAATTAAAAAATTATTATGTGAGTGTTTAACACCTAAACTTAGGTATTTAACAGTCTTGTATAACCATCCCATATATATATATATATATATATTAAGAATATGTGATTGTTAAATACCTAAAATTTGATATAAAACTTCTCACATCTTAAATTTTTAATCGATAAAAAATATGAGGGTCAAATCATTTATATATTATACAATAAATAGTATATGGTATGTTATATACCTAAGCTTAGGTATTTGAGAGTGATATATATTGACTTTTCTCTCTATATATAGAATTAACCATATCGGTAATACCAGCCGGTATTACTGATTGTGGATACTACACCGATACAACTAAAGTATCGGTATTTAAAACAATGGTTGTGACATATATATAGTACATTGTTGTATGTAGCGTCTAGGGCATGTGCAAATAGAATTTAAGTCTCTATATACAACACTACTTCATAATGTTAATTTAATTGTTAAGATCCCTTCAATTTTATATATGAAATTATTACCATTTTAAAGGATCTTAATCTTAAATATATCATGTGAAACACTATATGTTTTAAAAATATCCTAAAGATGAGAAAAGAGTTTATTTATTTTGTCAAGTAAACAAGAGTTATGGGTGTACTTGATTAAGCTATACGAAACTTATATTAGTAGCAGCGAATATAGCAATCACATTTGTTCCATAGATATTGTTTAAAACTTTAAATCATTGTTTGATCAATGTATATATATTAGAGCCAAAGCTATACCATTCAATTGTTAAAGGTCTAATAGAAAGTTTCTCCATGTCAAACAAAATTTAATTTACAACACATCACTACTAACCGGTATGAAATAATTTTATTTCACTAATGTAATAATAATCACACCCCTACAAAACAACCTGAAATAATATTTCGTTTTTACTGATATCACAAATATATGATAACTATCAAGTAGTAATATTTTTTTTCAGACCCATACAAATTAACATACCCATGCATACTTTTTAAAACATTAACGTTTGAAGGGGAAAAAAAAAGAAAAAAGAGATAAATATCCGAAACTAGTAAACTTTCAACTTTAGTATGTAACAGGCTTCCCATTCTCATGAAACATCCATTTCAATCAAATTCAACCTTCTTCCTGATATCCAGAAAAAGACCATTCTCAACCAATATACTATTTTTCTCTTATAATATAAGAGAAACTAGCCTCAATACCCAAATATGGATAAAATTATATCAATTTACTCAACAATTTTTGAATTTTCACAAAATACCTATAAGAATCGCAATAATCTGAGATAATCGCAATAAGATTCAAAAGATCGCAATAAGATTCATAAGATCGCAACGAGATTTGCTATAATCGCAATGAGAGAATGATAATCGCAAGATCTTTATGCGATTATATGTTCTTTATGCGATTATATGTTCTTTACGAGATCTTAGGTTCTTTACGAGATTATAGGTTCTTTATGAGATCACAAGTTCTTTATGCGATCATAGGTTTTTTATGCGATCCTTGGTTCTCATTGCGATCCTTCGTTCTCATTGCGATTCTTCTTTCTTATTGCGATTATTTGTCTTTATTGCGATCTTATCCAATTAGGAATCGGAAGTAATTAAGTCCGTTCATCAACCCCCGTTTATGGAGATCACAATGTACAACAAGATACCTATTATCAACGTCAAAATTTCATGATTCTTTCAAAATTAAATCACCAACAATTCTTCGTTCCACCACATTTCAAACACATACAACTCATATCCAACCTCTTCAATTGTGAAACGGGGTTGGAAAATTAGAAACATCTAATTCATGGATATGGTTTATGGGGCATCTTAGAGGTTGTCTAATTGGATAAGATCGCAATAAAGATAAATAATCACAATAAGAAAGAAGAATCGCAATGAGAACGAATAATCGCAATGAGAACTAAAAATTGCATAAAGAACCAAGGATCGCATAAAGAACCTATGATCACAGAAAGAACTTGTGATCTCATAAAGAACTTATGATCTCGTAAAAAACATATAATCGCATAAAGAACATATAATCGCATAAAGATCTTGCAATTATGATAATCTCATTGCGATTATCATTCTCTCATTGCGATTATAGTAAATCTCGTTGCAATCTTATGAATCTTATTGCGATCTTCTGAATCTTATTGCGATTATCTCAGATTATTGCGATTCTTATGGGTATTTTGTGAAAATTCAAAAATTGTTAGATAAATTGATATAGTTGTATCCATATTTGAGTATTGAGGCTATTTTCTCATAATATAATAACACATATACCTTATCTTGGGTCCCACCCCTACTAACCCTAGCCCTAGTCTTACATCTTTTCACCATACATATATGTGACATTGACCATAATTTTCACCCCTCCCCTTATTATTTGGGATATATATATACAAAGTCAAATGATAATATCAAACACTCCACTTTTAAAAACAACAAAATTTTTTTTATAAACCATAGCTTCATGATTATAAATGAAAAATGTTGTCCGATGCAAAAAATGAAAATGAAAATAAAGAATCTTTCAACATGCATGCTCATTTTTTAAAAATGTTATACAAAACCATTAATTTGAAGTGTTTCATTTTTTTTAATATATGGTAATAATGTATCATAAAATTGGGTCATCTGATAACAAGTTCCTTTCTTGACATTTTGGTGTTACAATTGCTGACAATGACCACAGTAATACAGTCCAGCATGGAAACATTTTAGGGGTGTTTGGCCTAGCTTATGTGTTTTAGCTTATGCTTTTATTTCATAAGTGGCTTATGTTTTTATTTTATAAGCTTATAAACTCTTTCAATAGTGTTTGGATTAGCTTATATGATGTAAGCTAATAAGCACCTTTCAAGTGTTTGGCTTAGCTTTTTTTAATTTAGCTTATGTTGGTAAGATGACCAAAATGGGTATGCTTACATATTATCATATACCTTCCCAATGGTTTTTAATTTTTCTCCAGGTTCTTATACCCAACGGCATTGAAGTAACCGGTTGGCTTGTTCCTAATTCTAACATCATTCAAGCATAACTCAAGAAATATCATATGGGCAGAATCCGTCCATAGTGGTTTGAATTTCTTTTTCTTAGTTTTTGTGACAACAACATCATTATCATGGTTCAGGTCCATGATACCAAGTATGAAGAAATGATTCAAGAAATTGTCTATATAGATGCAAGAAGTAGGCTCTACTACATATTAATGATGGTTAGGTACAAGATGCAGGAAAATGTATATTTTGAGCTTTACTACCCATTAAAGATACAAGAAAGGCACATTTGTTTTGCCTAAAAAACGTTTCAGAAACATTTATGAGTTTCACACCATTTTTAAGCATTCTTACACCATTCTTACACCTACGACATTTATGCCTAACTAGGCTCTACCACACCACTCTAACAACCAACTAATTTTACCTACTAACATACATACTACTCAATTTTTTAGTTTTGATCATCAATGTATTATTATGTAATACAATGTAAAAAAAAGGAATGGAAACAAAGAAAATAATGAAAGCAATGGAAAGAATGTGAAAAAAAAAATCAAGCATAATAGTTGCAATAGAAAAAGCAAATAGCGATTGATCAAGATAAATATAATTAGAGATGTATATAAAACAATGAAAGTAAAAAAAATAATGAGATCAAGATGAACAAAATGGAAAAAAAATAAAATTGAAAACAAGAATCATACCTGCGTGGCTATGTGTGCAGCGATGATGATGAAGTCAAAGGATAAAGAAAAAGAAAAGTATGGTGGGTTATGGGAAAAGAGAAGAAAGCAGAGCCATATAAGGGTATAAGGGTATTTTATAATCCCTATCCTAAAAAAGCTTTTAGCTTGTGTTGAAAAACCAATGTTTAAAGGGCTTTTCAAAAGTAGCTTTTATAAGCATGCTTACATTCAATAAGCTAAAACAAACACTTTACATAGCTTGTTTTATGAAATAAAAGCCAAAAAAGCAATAAGCTTCCTTAAATAAGCTAGGCCAAACACCCTCTTAGTCTTTTTTTTATCATGACATGTGCTTTAAGTTTTAATTAAGGTCCTTCTTTTCTTTGTTACTATACTTTGTATTAGCCCTTTTTACATTTTCGGTCCTGTTGGTTTTGACTACAATTGTGAAATGAGATATACATCACCATATCAGCATGTGGCATATCAAGACTAGGTTTTTTTTTTTAAACTCAAATTTTCCATATATATCAATTTGGAACCGAATTTCTTAATAAATAAGATTCTCTATAACATCTTCCCCTAAGAGGAAATCTATATTCAAATTAATAATACTGAGTAAGATATACTCTAAATTCATGAAGTAAAAACTCATAACCATTTCGCTAGAAGTATTAGATGTAACGGGGGAGTTAAAAATATGAAGGTGTCCATTGAGTTTGTACTTCATTAGCAACACGCGATGATTTTTTTACACGCTAATGAATTGAGTTTGTAATTCATTCTCTGGCATGTTTCTTTTCCCTCTAGAGTCTAGACTTAAAAATATGAAGGTCTCCACAACACGCGACTCTACCAATGATCACATCTGCAAGTAAATATCCAACAATACAAAGGATCTTACAATGCATAAGGAAGGTGTCTTACAATATATTCATTTTTTTTAACAAATGGTATCTATATCAATTATTTTTATTCATGTATTATGTTTGTTAAGTTATATCAAACTTTCTTGGATACCATTTATCCTCACACACACACACACTCACACACTCACACACATAGCCTCTTACGGTTGGTATAGCTTTTTTACATTTGAGAAATGCTTTCATCTCACGCACAACACTCTCTCTCTCTCTCTCTCTCTATATATATATATATATATATCTGTAGGTACCTCGTTCTTCATCTTTGAGCCCCCAATTCGATCTAACAACAAAAATCATGTTTAATCATTTGTTCCAAGCCAAAAACAAGTTCAGACTGATACCAACACGCTTGCTATCGAGCAAGGTTCCCTGCCCTGTTCCACCACCCTTGGATCTACAATGCATAAAAAACTTCACGGAAATGACGACAATGCCGGTGTTAACTGAACCCACTTTGTGGGAAAAGACTATTGCTCACATATCTCCGTACATCCCATTTCTTGAACCATTCGCTCCTCTTGTTGGTTTTCTCGCAGCTCATCCTATATATTTTGTTCATGGGGGTATCCTACTGCATGTATCCCCGTTTACTCAAATTAAGGTCATACAGTAATATACACCCTTTCCAAAATATCATATTTTAAAGAATTTTTGTGTTTTTTTTTTTCTAATGTTTTTTTTTTCTTTTTCTGTAATTTAGATGATTTGAAGAATGCGGCTGATACAAGTGAAAGTTTTGTGTGGGCTAGCTAAGCGGAAACTCGTGGTAAAGCAAGCATTTAGCAGGTCAGTGAAAATCATCCAAAAGCTTGTGGTAATACATAGTAGATACATATGAGGTGTTATATTTGATATCGTTTAGAGATAATATGAGATTTAAAATATTTGGTTTTTTGTGGAGAAAATTATTTAAACTGATTTTTGAGGCATGCAAAATAGAATGAGGAATGTTACATGATGTCGATAAGAAAAAAAGGAGCAAAAGGCCGAGTATACTAATTAATCCAATAGTAAATGATTTTTGATATTTATTGGTAATTAAAATAACAATTTGGGTTGGGTATATATGATACTTTTAAGTCTAAGATCAGATAATTTGATATATTTTACTTTTAAGATTGGATTGATGGGTTACAAACTTTTTTTACAATGACTCACTATTTACATTTTTTTTTTATAGTTGATATATATATATATATATATTTTTTTTGATATATATATATATTTTTACTATGTAAAGGGTACAAAATTAAAGATGTTGGATTGTTGTGGGTTTGGGTATTGTAGCCCCATTATTTCTAATGGGAGATCATTCTTCATTTATTAAGAGGATTGAATCATGTATAAATTTTTGTATTTAACTTTTTTTAATGGATTGAAGAAATGTATCTGCATCCAAATGGAAGCAGCCAATGAGCCTTCCAAACACCTGCAATAACCCTAACACAGATTATTTGCCATCCAAAAATTGCAAACTTCAAAACCTATATCTCCACTACTAGCCCAAAAGTCTTTCCATTCATACCAAATAAACACTTGCAGAAAAAGAGATCTTTTGTACAACATTGGGGAAAAAATTCGTAAAGGCTCAATCTTTCATTTTTTTTTGTCACTTTGGTCACCCACCTCTTATTTTTGTTAGGATGAGATGCAGCTTTTCACTTTTTTTACCACTTTGGTCACTTAACTTTTATTTTGTTAAAATAGGATGTAACTTTTGGATAAGTTTTTACATTAATTATTTACATTATAAAAAATTATTGAAAAATGGTATTAAAGTATACTTGAACACCAACATGTATTTAGGTAACCTATAAAAAGCTCATTTTAGCTTTCACGTAGCTTGTCATGTCACTTAAAACAATTATTTTTGTCATCAAAACTTAAGATGACACATCAAAACCTTATTAAATCCATCCATACCCATTACCGTTTCTATTTTTAACCCAAAACTTTTTTGTAACTAAGTGAATCGAAAACCTTTTAAACTAGATTAAACCCAGTCGGTGACCGGGTAAAAAGATAAATTGATATATGAACCAATCGGGTAAAAAGATAAATTGATATATGCATCATACATTGCAAAAAATATACGTCAAATTATTAGAAAATGTATTGTGAAAGAGAAAAAAAAAAGCATATAGTTTAATTTAATTGTAAAGATTGTTCTATTGATATTTTTATGAGTCTTATGATATTAGTATTTTTTTTTTGGCATGTTTATTGATATATGAAGTTTAATATGATAGATTGAATAAAAAGTTCAGATAAAATTTTACACACGTGTAATTTTGGGTATATCATGTTAAGGTTGTCAATAGTCAATCTAACCCGATACTCAATTTGAAGAAAACATTTTTAGGTCAAGTATCTCAACCTGCCAACCCGACAACTTGATTTTTTTCAGGTTAGTTCGGGTTGGCTCTTTTGGTTGTCAGGTCCACCTAGTGTACAAAAATGGTTTTTACTCAATTCGACTCAGTTTTTTGGTCAATGAGGCCAAAACCGGATTTGACCCAACCCAACCCGGTTTTACCAACTTTGACTGGGTATTGACCAGGTTTTACCAAATTTTTTTGACCAAAACCCGTGCCAGACCCGATCTCAACTAGATATAAAACGAAAACCCAAACGGTTAGTAACCGCCGGGTTGGGTCAGACCCGGTTGTTGACCAGTTTTGGGTTCAGGTTCGGGTTTCAAGCCGGTTTTTTGTACACCTCTAGGTCTACCTCCCAACCTGAAATAGTTTTATATTAATTTGTTTATAATTAATATTGACCCGTTTGAAAAAAAACCACACATTTGACATTTCAACCCGTCAACCAATTTGTCTCGAAAACAACTAATTTGACTAAATTGATCCAATAACAACCCATTTAACCTAATAACACACAAACCTACAGGTTGACGCAAGTTAGGTCTTGGTTGTAATAAAGATATGAAACTTTAGTGGGTCTGATTAAGGTTAAAGATTTATAACCTGTCATCCCAATTGGGGTGGTTCTAATTGACAAACATATATTATATATAAAGCTTTCTATGAATCTTTATGTAGGCTAAAAAAACTCTTATTGTTAAAAAAATTTAATTATAAATTTAAGAAAAATTATACACTATAAATAGTTATAATTCTTGCATGAACAATAATGGTGGAGTACATAATCCCGATTCTTTTAAACGAACTTTAAAAAATCACATGTTTAAAAATATATAGTAATAATGTTGATAAGCTACTATTTTTCTACCAACCCATATATTAATTTGGTTTTTATTATGTTCAAGTTAAATTAAAAATAAATCAAAACTAAAAACTTTTATATCTTTTTAAATAATTTGTTTGTATCAAGTATTAAGCATCTTCTTTAAATTCCAAATATAATTACTAATATATTTGTTTTATATTTAACTTCATTAATGAAAAGATCCTTCTATAAATAAATTTTAAATCATTTCTAAGAATAGACTCAACCAATCAAAACACAAGAAAATAAAACCAACAGCCAATCAGAAGCTAGAGAATTCAATCTTTTTTTTCTCTTAGCTCAACCGGCAATATATATATATATATATATATATATATATAATATCTTTGTATATAAAGTCATTGTTGTTGTTTATATAATAATTTTTTAACTTTATTTAATGAATAAATGGTTTATGATGAGTATTACTTTGATATCATATATGTATCTTATGTTATGCATCATATATATTTTTATATATTACTTTTATGAATCTAATGGTTAAAACTAGGGATGTGCACGGGTTGAAAACCGGCCCGACCTGGCCCGAACCGGGTAAACCCGTGACCCGAAAATACATGGAAAATGGAAACGAGACCCTGCCCGTTGACTCCCCGGGTGGGGCGGTTCGGGCTCGGGTTCTACCGGGTCGGGTTCAGTTTTTATGATTTGACCCGAAAAGTTGCTGATGAGATTCTAATCGTTGAATATCTGCTGCGATTTATCTGTCCAGACAAACAAGGCTCCAAGTTTTTATGCAAAAGATCGTGGTTTTCATCTTCTCTTCATGTTCTTCGTCTTTTTCCTTCTCCAATTTTTAAACCGTTATGACCAACAGATGAATGTGTTGGTTGTGTTGCTTTTTGAGTAGTGGAAAAGGTTTTTGAAAAGTGGGAAAACTTGTGAGAAAATGACAAAAACTTTGAGATATAAAGATAGAGAAATAAGAATCACGTGATCTAGTACTACGTGGCATCTCAAACACCTTTCATCCAACCCCACTTCAAGGCTTAACAATTATCTTTATTATTTTTATTTTTTTAACATGGAAAAACCTTTATGTTATATCTATTCATTGGTCATCAATTCATCATATTCCCTATAGTCTCTTATCTCCTTCCTTCTATATTTTCTCTCTATATTTATCTTCTCTATATATATTTTTCAGATATAGATATCGTAGATTTGCCCACCATCAAGCGAAAATTTATGTGCTAAAATACTATATTTGGGTTCCTATCATCTCCATCCTTCGTACTTCTTTTTTTACCAGTATACATCATTCACATATATATGTGTTTGATTATGTCTGCAGTCAGCACGTTTTTGAACTCCAAACTCAAAAGCCCACACTTAGTCCAACTATCTAACACTTAAGGTTTTTCACGGGTTTTACTGGCGGGTTGACCCGGCCTGAACCGAGAACCGAGAATCACGAATTTTATGAACCGAGAACCGGCTCGTCTGGGTCACGGGCGGGTCGGGCAGGTCCAGGTCACGGGCGGGTCACGGGTTTCGGTCTAAATGCTCATCCCTATTTAAAACTAAAATTAAAATAGGTATTGATTTTATGTCAAAGAGAATAGACAATGGGTAAATATTAATTATCATTGTAATAAAAATAATAGTTGGGTAACTAAAATGTTAGAAAAGTGAAAAGTTGCATCCTATATTAACAAAAATAAAAGTTGAGTGCTTATAGTAGTAAAAATGAAAGGTGACACCCTATTTTAGTAAAAATTAAAGATGGGTACCTTAAAAAACAAAAAGATGAAAGGTTAAATCTATATAAGTTATTTTTTCCCTACAACATTCCAAAGGATGTATATGCTTTGGCTAATCTAGCTAGTAACACTTTTCCCATATTACTAAGTTTACAACTTTTTCTTAGAAACAAAGTTAGTTACAAAAAGGTTTTGGGTTAAGAATAGAAACGATAATGGGTATGGATGGATTTAATAAGGTTTTGATGTGTCATTCTAAATTGTCCATTGCATGTTTAATTCTTTGAATATATAATGGTCGGTCTCACCAAACTCACATGGTATCCATATGATGCATATCGGACTACCCCACTAACGAATTTATCATTTTATGGATTGACGTCATTAAGTGAAATTTGTAAATGGTTACTTTATTGATCCTTTGACTTGAGATACAAGCAGGTCAGCATGTATGAATTGCACTAACTTGATATAGTTCTAACTCTCCTAAATAAGGGAGTACATAAAGGGCTATTTTCAGAAAGTGTATTGAAGTATGATGACTGACACGTGTAGTCAATACAGGATTTGTTCTTTCAACTGATAGTTGCAGAACGATACCACTGGGCCCTCATTGGGATTATTAAAGATGTTTACATGGCCATGTCCAAATGAATCCAGACGTGTCTCGATTATATTTGGTAATATTAAGTAGTGATGAAATGAGAAACATAATCGTTAAATCATGAAATGACATTGATCCGTATTCATGTTTAACACGGTAGCTGAACAAAGGGATAATAAATGCCTCAACCATTTAAATATATTTTAAGAAACTATACTTAAATATTTCTGAGAGCATTGGCGTGTTGCTAGACGCTAACCAATGTTATTACCTTCATTTATTACGAGCTCAAGTGAGAGCTGTTATTATATGATCACGTAAAATGAACGTAAATCCGGAAATGATTTAAGTCTACGGGGTCACACGAAATGACACGGTAGCTCTATATTATTAATTAATGTATTAAAGTAATATATTAATTAGTTTGATCACTAAATAATTAATTTAAATAAGTTAAAGAATTAATTGTATTTAATTAATTAAAAGGAGGTTAAAGGTGAAATAGGAAAATTAGAGTTGGACTCTAATTCCATATATATATGAGGGGGCCGAAATTCTCAAGGCTTCTAGGCCTTGAGATTACTTGGTCACCAAGATTAAAACCCTAAGAATTAACCCTATAAATAGAGGGCTTAATCAAGGGTTTTATTCATTCAATTCACACACAAAACTCCTCCTCTTTTCTCTCTTGGATTCGGCCGAAATCCCCTCTCCAAGGGATTTTCGGTTTTCGACTTTTAGGTAGAATAAACAAAGGGTTGTTTGGTTCGTAATCAAGGTACTAGCATACGATATACGGGGTGTCTAGTGTGCAAACGTAGAGAGATTTACTTCAAATCCTCATAAAGTTCTTCACTTTATCATCTACATTAAAAGGTAATCTTAATCTTATTTCAAGGTTAATTATTTGATTACATTGTTTTATTTGCTTCCGTTGCGTACTCGTGTTTAATGATATTTGTTATATATTCCAACACTCTAAACTTAATTACACTACATAATTTAGTGTTTTGCCCTAATTGAAGTAGAATGGCAATCCTTAATTTGTTCTTCGGGGACAACATGGATAGGATGTAAAATAGGTTGTGATGGAAGCTTCGTGGAGGATTCTTATGTCAATTCTTTTAAATTCCAAAATAAAAGACGTGGTAGGATTGCTCACTTTGGCTTCATTCATCATATATAATAAATTTAGTAAAAGCTAGATCGTCTTATATATTTGCGATATAAATTGTCAATTTCTTAACATGACGGAAAAATATATATTACGAGTACATTTTTGGTATATTTTCACGAATCATGTAAAAAAAATGCATAAAATAATTGTGGATTTATTTAAAGCCTCAAATTAATAGAAAGTTTTGTTGAAGAATTTAACTATAGCTAGGTTGTAAAGTTATGTCTCTAAAAACTTAAAAAATTGAGGGTGTTGCTAATAACAGATTTGTGGTTGTTAACAACAACTTTCAGGGTGCATAAAAATTTGTATTTCAGCTTTAGATATAATAAAAGTTGTCGGTTGATAGTTTAAAACTGTATATAAAATACCAATTTTCATGCATGTAACTTATATACTCTTTTATATCTATATTTCTATACTCTTCTATAATTCTATACTCTTCTATAAAACATATTGCTTTTTCTATTTATGAAAATTAAACATTTTTTTCAGTATTCCCATAATACTCCTTACACCTCTACATAAACATAAAACCTTTATATACCTTCTTTTCCCTCATTATTTCTAATCATTACACGCTCTCCTCGACCTTCTATCACCCCCGCCGCCGCCCTCCTTCTCCACCGTCGCCCTTGATCTCCACCACCGCCTTCCTTTTATATTGTCATCGCTTTCTAGCCGCTGCAACGCGCGGACACTATGTTCGTATTAATTAATAACACTTAATTTTAACTGTCATTATCACAATTAATCCTTTTTCACAAAAAAAAAAAAAAGACGCATATGATCATATTCATAAATGAATGAATATATTGAAAAACATATGATAAAATTAAATATAAAAATTAAATAAAACACCTTATAGATATAATCAATTGTATCTACTGCGGGCGGGCAGCAACAATCCAAAGGTCCAGGCCGGAATTGAATGTGTGTGTTTAGTTTGCTTTGCTAGCTAGTACTACCTTAATATCATTAAAGAGCGACCATTGAAACAGTATGAAAGCTATCGTCGTCGGCTGCAAGAGCAACAGAACGTTGGGCCATTAGAATCCTGTCATGAGCTAACCGGACAGCTCGTTCCCATCTTCTCGGACGGCCAGCTGGGGCGTTAGGAGTTGTGATTATTCGGCCCAGCTGGAAAACAAAGAGATTGGAATCATGTGCAATGGTTGCAAAAATGTCTTTTATAGGTCTCAAACTATATAGTGCTTTCAAACAGAAAGGCCATATCAAGGTAGCTAGAATTGGGTTAGCAGTAAATGGGTATTTGGACAACCCGAGAAGTTTCACCTTTGCTACCACTATAAATGGCAAAGCAGGCATTATTAATTATTTATATTGCTCAATATATATATATATTGGAATTGGAAGAAGTTTTTAGTGATGATATGTGGATTTGTTATGGAAAAAAAGCATGTGTTTTGCTGTGGACATATCTCTTAAATAGTTTTACATATATATATATATATATGTGTGTGTGTACCTTAGCTACAACAATGTGAAAAACTACCGATTGGTTTTTATGACGCTTTTCAAATTTAGAAATATTAAATTATCTACAAATTGTACTTGTACGGTACTGCAAAAGACGTTTCTATGTTGGACTGACATATTGGTCCATCGACCTAAGCTAGATTAAAAAATAATTAATAGTAAGTTTATATGAAAAATTAATCAAGTTTGTACATGAAGATTCATACTTATGTAAATTAAAGTAAGTATTTTAAAAGATTTGAAGTGAATGAATTATATAGTCCAAGACATGTGATTTTTATGCATAGGTCTAGCATTGTCTACAATAATTTTCTTTTAAAAATATTATCAATTTCAAGTTTAGTTTTATAATTCTAATATAAAATTGTATTCAGATTTTACTGATGGAGCTGAGGATAATGGTGTTGGTTGTTAGACATGCTAGAGATTTGGGAATGTTTAAATATTGTTGTACGTACATTCATCACTACTCCTAATTAAATGGTGATAATAAGTGGGAAGCAAGTGAGAAATTTTTTCATGTATTTTAAAAATTTTCATGAATTCTTAAAAGTTTTTTTTTTTTAATAGGTTTTTAATATTTTTCCCTATTTTAGATTTACTTTTTATGGATTTTTTAGTTTTACCATATTTGAAGTTTTCTTTTTTCTAATAATGCCTCTGATAATAATAAGTAGGGTTTAGTATCTAGGAATGAAAGAAACTTTTATATTTTTACTATTGTATGAATATAACTTATATTTGGTGCATTGTAGGAATAAACTTTCGAAAACTGTTCAAATAATGTAAAATTGTATACGTGACAAAAGATATGAGCTGTCATGTGTAAGTTTCTGATTGGCGCACATAAAAATGTTACATTATTTGAACAGTTTTACAAAGTTTCTTCCTACAATACACCAAATGTAAGTTTCATTCATACAATAAAAAATGTGTAAAAGTTCATTACGCTTTCGGATACTAAACCCTAATAAGTTTCACTAACATTGGGAATTTGCATTATAGAAAGAATAGTGTAGCTTGGGTTTTACTCATCACTATACTAGTCTCCAGAGTAAGAAGTTGTGAGTTTGGATCCTTTGGGACTTTCTTTTTCAACCTTCCTTTCAATAGTTTTTAATTTTTTTTCGACCATTCAGTCGGCATACGACATCAGGGAAACCTCACCGTATAATAATGAAGCCTTGCATGTACCCTAGACAAGGAGATGTTGATCATGGGCCATTACAAGTATTCAGAGGGAAAAACCCAAAGGTTTTGTCATCCCTAAGGATCAAACTCAAGACCTTAGGTAAAACCGGGAGTGTCTCTGACCAGTTGGACTGACCTTCATTGGCTAATAGTTTTTAATCAATATACTTTGTTAACTAAACTTTAATTTTTATAATTCTTTAATGTGGTTACGGTGAAAATCGGATTATAATTATGTCGTGGGTGGGTCTAGATGATTAACATTAGGAAACTTCCTTGAAATTGATGTATATATGTCATCATTCTCAAGGGATATCAATCATTATTATCGACAACAAAGTACAAGAGTTACAAACAACATCCTACTGTATGCCCCATAAACGATTAAAGTACCAAGTATATATACTGTATTATTGTTTTCATCCCTTAGTTGTATTAAGTAGATTGGTCACCGTATAAGTTTGTGTGTCGGGGACAAATGTGATTTAACTGTGGTCCTGTACGAAGCTTCATGGAAAGTTCTTATGTCAATTCTCTAAAATTCCAAATTAGTTTTATAGAGTATTTTGCATCGAGACAATATTGTCAAGGAGAATAGAGACACAAAGTCGGGCCAAAACATAAAACATATGGGAAGGTATATATGAATAGAGAAAATTTACTTATTGTTACAAACAATTTCTACAAATATCAAATGGTTGAACTACTCAAGCTTCTATACTCAAGCTTCTATATCCTTTTGCTCTTGATTTACTGTAGCTAATTGCCATATTGTTATTAAAAATATTTAAAATCAACCATTTGAATACAAAGTGTATCAACCGACAAACAATCTTACATCTACTCTTGCTCCTAAACTATCTCAAAAACATTTGAACATATCAGATTACTTATGTTTTCACATGTTCTTACCAAACATTTTTTAATCTCGTTTGAACCAATATCAACTTTTACATGTAAATAAATTTTACCACATGTAATATACTTATAATTACACATGATTCAAAAATTCTCTACAAACTTTTCATCGCTTTTAATATCTAATAACTTACCCATGAACATCACAATCTGGTTGGTGCCAACACAAATTTAAACTCTTTAATCGCTTAATGAAGGTTCAACTTTATGAGTATTTAGTATGTCAACTTTTATTTAGTCCCAAAAAGATTTTATTAACAAAAAAAATAAATAACGATAATAATGATATTGTAGACTTGTTGCATCTTTTGATGCCTAAAAGGGCCTAACGTAACCTGTTGGAACAAAATGATCGAAAGAATATACAACAATTGATTATGAGAATATAAATGGAAATGGAAATAATATCAAACTACCCTGACATAACAGTTTTCTTCTAAACCCCCCTAAGAGACTAAGTCAAGAGGGTAAATAATTTGTAAAACATCATCATGAATTTCTTCTCTTTTCTACATTAATTAATTTTGACAAATGTAACGGAAGAAAACGAATTTGAGGTCCAACCATGAATGAGTATTACTTCAGGAGATAGCCCATAACTAGACCAATCAAGCCAATGGCAATAACCACAATGATCGATACACCACCTCCTTGACTTTTGTTGCTTCCACGCGTCAAGAGTTCCTGTACATTATACCAAGTAGAAAGATAAATGATAATCAAGGGAAAAGCAAACCAGTGAGTTTTAGCATTTGTTATGATGCAATTCAAATGTATTCATTAAGGACGAGACCAACACATAAGAGCTTATATGAGAGATGGCAATTTAGACACATCTACTTAAAAAAGGGTTGATTTAGGTTGATGTGTCTCTAAGAGGTTAAACAAGTAAAGATACAAACATACACAAAATAGAACACGTCAAAAGTTGCCAAAAAGCTTAAAACTTGATTAAAACCTTTGACAATTATTTAATAAGGTTCTTATAATCCTGCTTATATACACTAACAACAAGACCCAGCCAGGATAGGTATTAAAAAAAAGGGTTTAGTATTTGTGAATGTAACTAATTATGGACGAATGTCTATAGTGTGAAAAAACTAAAGTTGTGTTTATTGTATGTAATAAACTTTTGAATCATGTGCATTGTATGTATTCGGGTATACGTGGCAACCATATAGGTTGCCACTTGTAAGATTTTGATTGGTTGAATACATACAATGCACAAGATTTGAAAGTTAATTACATACAATGAACACAACTTTAGTTTTTTCGCACTATAGACATTCTTCTATAGTTAATTACATTCACAAATACTAAACCCTAAAAAAAAAGGTCCCATTTTGACCATTACCCAACCTGCTGGACCTGCCCACTTTGTCAACGCTAAAGAAAGGCTTAGAAAGCTCAAACAAGAGGGGGTATATGAGATACATCATTTCTTACCATTTCTTGACGAAGTTTGTTACTCTGTTGAATAGCAGCATTCTTCTCTTCGACCAATTTTGCAATGAGAGATCTCGCCTGCATATTCATGAGCTATTAATCTAAAACTTCAAGCAACTTAACTACCAAAAACTAAAAAAACAATGAGCATGGGGTCCTTTTTCTTCTTGGAGGTTGTTTAGTGACGGGACGCATAAACGCTTTAAAACAACGCATTTGCTTTCCCAATGCATAAAAGTTAAACCCCAAGCCATGAGTCATGACAGTGTGATATGATCGGTTAATAGAAATTTGAAATACATCAAATAAAGGAGACATAAGCAACACGCAATGAGCTAATCAGACGTGTTGCGATAGTAAAACGTGTGCTGCTAAAAGGTTGCATCAATATGACTTGTCGAATTGAAATATAGTATGCTTGACTTTCATAAGGTTTTAGGTGGATCATTTTCATTGGATAGACAGAAACTGTGGGATAATAGAATAGACAATTTCCATTATCTGATAAACTGACCTCTGAAGATTTGTCATCAGAATCGACATTTTGTCTTGGAGCCTTCAAGCACAAACAAGATGTAGTATATTATAAACTACAAAATGATTAATGCTGTAATAATATTCATGAATATGAAACTGCAAACACCTATTGAATGAAAACTAACCTCAGATCCGTTCACATTACCAGTATCAAATGATACCTTGGGTGAAGCCCCTTCGTCAGGCTCCTCAAGAACCGGAGAAGGTGGTTGACGTGGAGGCAGATATACCACTCTCAATTTGCATTCTTCGACAACACGCCCAGGCACCTTACTGAACTGTAAACCCAAACCACCATGAGTGAATGAACTTTAAGTGATCCAAAGAGGTCATTTAAGTAAAGGTGGCAATTTCAATCTAGTTATGGATAAATGCCTAAATGGGTCAAGGTAGGTAATGTTCTTTCTCTAATTACAGGAATGGGTGAACTGAGATATCTAGCCTATAACAAAAAGGGTCAAACAGCTTGAAATTCGCCCAAAGGGTATTCGAAATGTATGTTTCTCATAAATTGTTTCCTCAATATACAAGATACATTAGTATTGTAAAATATATCTTTGCAGTCATATTTAATGCACCTATTCTATATAAAAAACAATTACAAAAACCCAAAAAAATTTTTGCAGCTGACTGACCCCACCCAACCTATGAATTTTATATTAAAGGTAACCGGTTTTGATCCAAACCCGTTAGCTAACCATAACAGGGCCATTTTGCCATCTCTACATACAGGTGGCAATGCCAATACATATACAAACATAGGTTAGGTTAGTTTTATTTTACCTCTGACGGGTCAAATGGGAAAACTTTAACAAACTGATAAAATTGGAATGGATCGAATGGGTTGCAAGTGGCTGGGAGTGCATTTCAACACTTACCAGTTAACAGCCTCTAGTCATATATAGCCTTATTCATCAAAATTACTTTAGTATTGTAAGGTATGGTTTAAATCAATCGTATTTAAAACATTAGTTAGTTATTCATAAAAGTCAACAAAAACATGGACACAATGTTGGATAGTCAAATCTGTTTAAAATCGTTTGCACCTCTGGAGAAAATGAAACAAGTAATTACCATTTCCGGGGTAATGTCCTTTGCGGCTACTCCTGCGGGTGCAATAACACTCTGAAGCAGAAACTTGTCCTTGCATTGCATGTCAGGAGGAGCTTCCTTCTGAGCTTGCATTGTTACTGTCAGAATACAAAAAATTCAGCCCTTACGCATTATATAGAAAATCCATTTGTTTCGAAAAAAGTTGCAGAAGATAACCATCAGTACTAGTGCTTACAATAAGACAAGAGTGGAAAAACAACTTTCTGTGTAAATAATCTCACAAACAATCCTTGGAACTACATAAATCTTTGAGTACATGAATCACCAAACCTTGACACTTGATTTTTTATCCAAAGAAACCAAAGTTGTTTTGAAAATGCAAAATATAAAAATAAAAATAAAGGATCTTGCAAGAATGAGTACTTTAAGGGGGAAAATGGGAGAAAATAATCAGTTCTACTATCAAACATCCATTATATGTACGAAATCACATGCTCTTGCAAGAGTCTGCGTTCTTTTTGACACTTACACAAAAGATATAGATAAGTTTTACTACCAGTAATTGTTTCATAACCCTGTATTTAGTATCAACAATATCTTCTTTTTTTTTGAAAGGTGAACTTCGCAGGAAACTTCGTGTCGCGATTCAATAGCGGGAGGTCTAGCATACGCTGTCTTACCAGGTCCATGCTAGAGAGCTCCCTAGAAGTAGAAATGTCTGTTTCAAATACCCGATGGGGAAAAACCCCCGACTAATCTGCCAGAAGGCACGACGATTAATAGAGGTAAACCCAGCCCCCTCAGACTTGAACCTGGGTATACGCAAGCCAACCCCTCATAAAGGGACTTCCTATGTCCTCCCCAAGGCTTGAACACAAGACCTCATGAATGAGGGGATGGTCACAAAGTAGATGAAATTCTAATTCTTATAGTAATGCAACATAAACAAAAAACCATGTAAATTGAATTGTGAAAACACCAATTGATTGCATTTTGATCAAGGTAAATAAGGATCACCTAATGGCCAGAAATTTATTTATCCTTATTGGCTTCGATAAAAATTAAAAGCGTGACACTTACCAAATGCCCGCATCTCTAGAACCAATTAGAATACATGGTTGAGGCCTTAATATCAATTCTCAACAACAAAAAAATATAGTACATCTTACGATATAGAAAAAGAAAGACAATGTACCCATTACATCACATGTTGATCGAGGCAAAACAACTCCCGTATTCGGACGAACACAATACTTTTTCGGATTCGTCGTTTTCACCTAAAAAATTCCATCCAAAATTCAACAAACACAAAAAACCAATCAGTTTTCACAAAATAATAAATATCATTGATCATGCAACACAATCTATCAATGAAAGTCCAAATCCTAATCAAATTATAACAAACAAAATCCTTAAATTTCGACAACAACATTAAAATCAACAAGTATAATAGCATGTTACCTTAAAAGCTACATGATTCTCGGTTTTATTTAATAATTGAAGCGAACAAGAGATCTGTTTCTTCAATTCAACTAAATCAATTTAGAAAGAAAGAAAACAATCAAATTATATATTAATGTAAAAAAACATAATATAACGAATGTTATATAAATAGGAAAATCTTACATTGAAATTTGAGTTCTAATGGTTCGACATTAAGAAGCTCCCCTGTACTCATTGTGTTTTTCAATTTTATTATATTATTATTGTTTTTTGTAAATTTTGGATTCAAAAACAAAAAAAATAAAATAAAAAATATAAATGTGAGTGAAATTGGGGAAGTTGGAGAATTAAATATGATCCAGTAATTACTGGGAGAGAAAAACAAGGGGATGATTCAAAATCGGAGAGATCCAGGAAGGACGACGAGGCCAAATACTATGTTTGACTTTCTTCTAAACATTTTATTTCATATTTGACCATATATTATATAAACTTTGACCATTATAATGACAATTGTTTTATCAACCAAACATAACTTAATTTTTACTTTTAATTACCAATGCTGCAAATAGCTCAATAGCAGAAGTTATCTCACACAAATTAAGATCCGGTATTGCTAGGGGGCAAGATTTTATCTCGACTAAATGTTGTGTCTTTAAGTAGTTTAATTCAAAATTTTCCTCCAACAAAGTATCGAGTGTAATGAACTCTCTAGCGTTAACCCAATTAAAACAATGTAAGTTATATCCTTTGTTGTAATCAGTTGATTCACACCTTTTAAAAAAAATACTTTTAATTTTAACATTTACTATTATTATACTTTTTGAAATTAACTTTTATTATTAATTTTAACTCTTATGATTATAATTATAAGTTAAAAAGTATGAAATTAAAGAAAACTTTAATTATCAATTATATTAATAATCATAAATTTGTTTCATTAGTTTATATTTTTTTTTCCATCATAAATTTACATTAACCCATTTATGAGGAACATATGAGAATATGAGATAAGAAAGAGGTTTTCCAACATAGGTTTTGGGTGTGAGTTTCTCCCTCGACATCCTCTTTAGAATAATGTCCATGAGGAGATTGCGAATCATGATTCAAACTTTACATACGATTTAGTTGGATATCATTTTGGAGTCTCAAATGCTTACTATTAACTCGACGTTAAAAAAATAAAAATTATATAATATATCAAAATATAACATTCATAAAATATAATTGAATCGAGTTGAAAATTATTGAGTCAAGCTTGTTATCAAGCTCATACAACTAGTTCCAATTAATATCTAGTTTAATCGAGTCAAGCCGAATTTGAAATATCGACTAGTTAACCAAATCAAAGCTTAACAAATACCCGGTCAAGCTTCAGTTTAGTTTCGAGCTTCGACTTTAATAATCACAGTGGATATTTTGGCTTTAACTCACCATCCATCTAGCTCGACACAAAAAGGTAACCCACCCACCCACTAGTTTAGAGGTGAAGTAAGTTGTGACCACCTCAAAACTCAAAAGTAATACGCCGGTGACAATGCTGCTGCAGCGATGTTGCTCCAAATTCCGATCAGTCGTCGCTCTCCGTTCATCTATACAAGCATCATTTCTTAAGCCCCAAATCCGCCTCACCCATTTCTTCCATTCTTCATCCCTCTCCAAAACCCTAATCACTCCTTCCTTCATTTCCCCCAATTTCCGCCCCCTTTTATTCCCCCCCACTCACCTTCCTTCACTTCCTCAATCTGTAAGTATTTCAGGGTTTTTTTTTTTTTTTTTTTTTTTTTTTTTTTTTTTTTAACTTCTGGAATTATATATTATTATATTATGATTATATGCCTATATGTGTAAACCACTATTGTTGAAATAATAAAGATGTAGTCTTTTCGAGTATCGGCCTATTGGGTAGTTTGGATTGTGTGTAATCAAGTGTTTATTGTGTTTTTTAAAAACAGAATAAGCATTTTCTGAGTGTTTGGATCAAAAAGAAATAAGCTTTGTATTGAAATAAGCATTTGTTTAGTTGTCTTTAAGCATGATTGAATGTCTTCATTGGAACGCACTTTCTAGATTAAGTACCTTTAGAGGGTGTTTGGGACTGCACATGTTTAGGTGTTTATGATTTATTGCCTTCTATGAAAGTTGAAATGCGCTTGTAAGAGTTTGGATACGTATCTCAACTTCTGCTTGTTTTACTTATTTTGAGGCGACAAAGTATTTTTTGAAAGCAGCCACGGATGTGCTTAGTTTCAACACAATAAGCACATACATACATTTGCAACCCAATCAGCAATACTCTTTACTTTACGTGTAAGATCATTATTGATGATTTTATGGATCTTCATGATATTGATGACTGACGAGAGAATGGATAGGTTTTTAGATATGCTACTCTTTTTTTTTCACACAATGTGTGTATGCAAAAACAATTTTCAGCTCATTAGGTCTAGTTTTTGTCTTCCATGTGGTTCGAATTGCTTTTTCTTTCCCCTTCTTATCTGGCAATTAGCCAATTCTTGTAGTTTGACACTCTACTTTCACATTATATGTAGTTAATGCAAGTGCGGCATCTGACTCTCAAGCAAAGGAAGAGGAAGTTAAAGTGTAGGCAGCCACCTTCTCCCGTAATCTCCAAGCTGAAGAAATATAAAATGAAGTCTTATTCGTGTGTGCCTATCCTTTCTTCAAGTTTTTATCTTATAGATAGTGAATGTGTTGTTTTTAAAGATATGTTGTTTTATTGGGATTTTATCAGATCTTTCAAGGGACGATTTAGGACTATGAATGACGGGCAAATTAGGCGGTGGAAGGAAGGAAAACGACATAACGCTCATCAAAAGGCATGTTTATTATCTCTTGTTTTACTTGTCATGCAATTGACAATATCAGAAAAATTAATTATTAGGAATACATCAATTAGCAGTGGGCTTGATTATCTTATCGAACGTACTTTTCATTAATTTGCCATTTTACCATATTACCTTTGTAGGTTTTAGGAAACCGCCGAACTTTTAAGATTTGTCCCTGTTAACCATTTGGTAGCCCGGATACCAGAAATTACTGTTAAACTTGGTTGACATGTATATGACATGACATGATCTAGTGTATAAACGTGATAGTGATGTGAGGACTCTATACAAGACTACAACCTCAATTGCATACCAAATGTAAGTCATTAACGAACCCAATTGTGGCGCATCATCCTTATAAACTAGTTTATGCCATGTCATATCCACGTTGACAGGATTTTACTGCCATTATGGGTATCTGGTTACTAAATGGTTAAAAAGGGACAAGTTTTAGAAGTTTGATGGTTTTTTGGGGCAAGTTAAGATTAAAGAAAGTGTAAAAGCGAGAAGTTATAAACTAGATGATTAACCGAATAACACAATATGAATGTGTACCTTGTTATATTTGAAAGAGAAGTGGTACAAAGAATAGGTTTTTCAAAGTATCTAGCTTAACTAGTCATCTAACTGGCTATGGAAGCTTCAAGTATGGTGTGATGTAGTATAGTTGCAACAATAATTTTTAGGTCAAGTTTATGTGAAAAATTATGGATGGTGATTTTGCTGTTTACTGAAAATATAATATGGGATGATCTACAGCCGGTAATGATGGTGATGGTGCACCATT